>NC_063209.1:4101562-4236562 GCF_017589495.1 Alosa alosa
TGGCCCTTTATCAGCGGCAGGGGTTAGCAAAATACAAAGTGGAAATATGCCTGTAATGTGAAACATGCAGCTCACAGCCAGAGGTAGGGACCGGCCTGCGCTCCTTAGACTCAGGTCTGCTACAAATTTACTCAGATACAGAGCGAGGGAGAGAGAGAGAGAGAGAGAGTCATGGAGAGCGGTGGAAGAAGGGAGAGGGCACAGAGAGAGAGAGAGAGAGAGAGAGAGAGAGAGAGAGAGAGAGAGAGGGAGAGAGAGAGAGAATGAAGGATTACGGGGGATTAAGATAGACCCTCAATTCTGTTCATCCACTCCACTCATATAAGTTGCGTACATTACAAATCCTTCAATATAAGGTAATGAAAAGTTTGCCTTATTAGATAAACAGATTACACAGCACTCTAATCTTAATACCCTAATACACTGGCCATTGATGGATAAGGGTGAAATGTTAGCACACAAGAGTGAAGCCAGAATAAAGGAGGAGGTGATATGCTGCCATAAAACACACACACACACACACACACACACACACACACACACACAAGCTCACACACACACACATACACACAGGGCTCTGAATAGCTCTGAAAGCCAGCCATGCGGCTCCCATTTTAGCGAGCAGGAATGCTAATGAGCTCCAGCTTTGACCTCTGACCCCCAGCACCTGATAGGTGAGGAGCACGGCGTCCGCTTTCCATCAGACTCCGTGCCCGTTACACAGTCTACAAGCACTCTCCTTAACAAGTCTCATGTGAACCTGTGTGCGTGTGTGTGAGCTTGTGTGTGTGTGTGTGTGTGTGTGTATATGTGTGTGTGTGTGTGTGTGTGTGTGTGTGTGTGTGTGTGTGTGTGTGTGTGTGTGTGTGTGTGTGTGTGTGTGTGTGTGTGTGTGAATGTATGTGTGTGAGTGTGTATGAGTGTTTGACTGAGAATGTGCTAATTAATTACATCATGAAGTCTGCCTCAGCAGTTGGAGTTTGTGTGCAGTCTGTTTGTGTTTAGGCTTTCCAATCTACACACAACTATTGCGTGCAAGTTCAACTATACTAAAGGCTGTTGTGTGATGTGCCCATTTGTGCAGGCATGTGAGTTCTTCATGTGAGTGAGTGTGCCCGTGTGTGAGCCCTTCATGTCTGTGTGTGTGTGTGTGTGTGTGTGTGTGTGTGTTGAATGATGAGCTCAGATGGTGGCGGCGTGTGGGCATATGCCGTGCAGCTTGCGGCGGTTCCACAGGAGATGAGTGCCGGCATGGGAGCAGGTGTGCGCGGCTAATCCCCCCAGGTGCAGCGTGGGCCGCTGGAGGACCCACGTGTCTACTGTCCGCCGGAGTCCGCGAGGGCCACTGGGCCCCTGCAACATCCAGCACCACACCTGGACTCCACTGAGGCCCTCCGCTCCAGCCCCGCGCCTTAAAGGGGAAAAGTCCGATTCAGAGTTTAGCCAAACACCCTCATCTAGAGTCGTGTCCGCACGGCAGAGGAAGATGAGAGGGATCCAGCAGCTCCAGGAACTAAATGAGAGCGGCTCCACCGTAATGCCCCTAATTTGACAGATGGACTGAGGAAGGTTGCAGAGCATTCTTCAGTGTGTGGGTCTGCACTTTGTTCTGCAGTTCAAATTCTTGGACACAGCATCTAATGGTCGGTGTGATTATTCATCTTTTGAAAAATGGGCGCACTCCACATTACGTCTGAATTTGAGTCGGAGGCTCAGGAAAAGGGCAATCCTTTACATCAAAGGCAGAGGCCGCGTCCTCATTCTTCTGTCTCTTTCCTGTCTGGTGGTGTCTCTGGTGTCCTGGTCGTGTCTGGGGAGCTACCGGCACGTGTCTCATTACGTGGTCCACGCGCCAGGGAGCGTTTTTGGGGGCGAGGTGCTCATTTGAGGAGCAGGAGACTAGCCGATGTGGGGAGGTCCACAATAGGCCAGAAACACAGACAGAGTGATCAGGCCAGAGAGACAGACAGTGTCCAAGTTCGTAAGGCCAGAGAGAGAGAGAGAGAGACAGATTCCACGTTTGTCCAGAGACACAGGCAGAGTCCACGTTAGGCCAGTATGGGCTTGATAGAGCTGCTCCAGACGGACTTCTGGCGTAAGGCTCCAGCGTGGCGGGAAATGAGGT
Source organism: Alosa alosa (assembly GCF_017589495.1). Taxonomy (NCBI): domain Eukaryota; kingdom Metazoa; phylum Chordata; class Actinopteri; order Clupeiformes; family Clupeidae; genus Alosa; species Alosa alosa. Next base: position 4,103,688 of record NC_063209.1, read on the forward strand.
AAGTAAACAAAAATGGAGCAGATGTTGTGTTTTTTCCTCTGGGAGGAAACGACAGCCACACTCTCATTTCTACAAATGATCCCCATCAGAGATGAAGAGAGAGGGGAGGGGGGGGCGAGAGAGGTAGGGGCAGAGGACGCTGGCTGCAGGGAGGGAGGGGGCGTGAGAAATAACGTTGTTGAGGCTTTGCTGTATCGTTCCCTCGCTTCACACAGCTTATAAACATCGGGTTTCTATAGAATCAGCCTCCCTTCCAAACCACACACACACACACACACACACACACACACACACACACACACACACACACACACACAAAGAGCTCACAAAAAATAATGAATCTAAATCACCATCTGTGTAAGCAATGCTGGAGCGGATGGACTTTTGGAGTGAATAAGGTGCCATTCTCCACGGGCCTCAATGTAGGTTGCTGATAGATTTTATGGGATCAAGCCCACTGAGGTGCCCTTTCTGGGGCCTGTGTTTTTCCCCAGGAGTAGGGAGGGGCAGGCCTGGCTCTCAAAGGAGTGTTGGTGTTCATTCTTATCTTGTCTCGGAGAACAGACTGATAGGAAGCAAAGGTGACATTGTTACAGAAAACAATAGGGGCCAGTTAGAGGAAGCGCAATTCAATTTTAGCCGTCACATCTTGAGAGGCAAATTGGAACCATGTTTAGCCCTGTGTCTGGAAGAAAGCTCTTTTTTTTGGAGTCCAGTGCATGAACTGAGCTGATGGTGTTTTTTTCATGGCTGCTCAGATATGCGTTTGTTTGTGTAAGGGATTTATTTACATTTGCCGGCGCTTGGCGATGCCCTAAATTGATTCCAGACGTCCCTGTGCGTAGTGTCCACCAGGCACTCTGAGGAGGCATGGCAACATGGCTCACCCACATTCTTCTACTCCCATGATGCCTTGCAGGGTGGCTGTCTCCCACTGAAGGGCAGGGGGACAGGCTTCCCCATCCTCCCTTATAGTTCACTCTGTCTTACAGTCTAGCCCATAGACTGTAGAGGTTCGAGTCGAATTGCACAAATCTTCTCCAGAATCAGATGAGGGAGAGAGAGAGAAAGTAATCCCTCCTTGCTCTCTTTCTTTTCTCTAATTCTCACATTAATGTTCCTCCTCTCTCTGCCTGCCTCTCTGCTGCCGTGCTCACAGAATCAGCTCTTTGTGTGTGTGTGATTTCTTATGCCTCTTACATCTCCTGGGATCGCACACACACACACACACATTTGTATTTCCAGAGTATAACTTGGCCTAGCTCACACTGTAGGAATTTCATATTTTCAACCCCAAATATGCTCTCCCTCAGTCTCTCTCTCTCTCTTCCCATCTCACTCACTCACTCCCTGCCTTTCTCACTCTCACTCTTCTCCTTTTTCTCTATGCTCACCCCTTTCTCTCCCCTCTTTCTGTCTCTCTCTCTGTCTCATTTTTTCTCAAGCCAGTAAATGGCCTCTGAAGTCCAGGGCTAAAAATACATTGGGGCTAAATCTAATTGGCACGTGGCAGTGGGTGTCTGTGGCGAGCTGGTCATCGGCGCTGATAGCAGTGGACCAGAGGTAACACACGGGCCTGTGCTAATTACTAGGTGTTGACTCACATTTGTCTCCACAAAGCGGCCCATTGACAGCACGGCCCGGAATGTTGGCACAGGAACCGACGCAGCGGACAGGCGGGTGCCTGGTGGCATGGGCAGAAGAATCAATTACCCCTCCTCAAACATCTCATAGTCATACAGTACATGCTGCGTTAGTCCTGTACTCCGCCACAGATAGGCGGGGATTGGCCATTCAACAACTTCTTAAAGGTGCAGTCCATTCTACTTAAAGGTGAGGTATGCCATTCTGGCGAAAGGTTATTGATACTTGAACTCAACAGCCAATCAAATTAAAGCCTTTCCATCCATGCTCCTAAAGCAATGTGTTAAATGGTTGAAATAGTCTGTGGCTCAGTCAGAGCCAATGACTTCTCTGTTTACAGAGCCAGGACTGTGTACAATGGGCACACACTCAGAAGAGACAGCCAGAGGAGCAATCTGGTGGTTTTTACAAAAGGTGTATTGGATTTGAATCACAGTGTGTGCCTTTAAGATTACAGCAGATGATTGGCTGATCCACTTCTACACTGTTGCCCCTTCTTCAGTTTCTTCCACTCCACTCCTCTCTTTTTCCTCTCTCCCTCTTTCTCTCTCTCCCTCCCTCCCTCTCTGTCACCATGGTATAGGAGGGCCAGGGCAGTAGAATAACACGGTGGAGGTGGAAAGGTTGTGCTTCACTGTGTGTATGCGTGTGTGTGTGTGCGTGTGTATGCATCTGTGTGTGTGTGTGTGTGTGTGTGTAGGAGTTAGGAGGTAAGTGTTCACGGGGTGTAGCCTAACCCAGGCTGACCACGTTGGTTGAGCCACATATGTGTATGTGGGTATGTTTAGTATGTTCAGTGTAGTCTGTATCAAATCCATGTCTATTTAAACAGCGCGTGTGTATTTGTGTGTGTCGTAGCCGTCAGTATGTAGGCAGCAGGCATCTGAGGCGCAGTTCAGAGGAGCAGCCCGAGCACAGTAGAGCCGCTCTAGCAGAGGCCTCCTGAGCGCCGGCTGGTTTGTGTTGGCGCTGGCCGCCCGCTGCCTCCCCGGGTGCCTCTGCGGTCAGCTCCACGGCTCCATGGGTGTGGGAGCAGGCTCTCACGTACCCCCAACCCCACCTCAGCCCACCTCCTCACTGCCCCCACCCACCCGCCCGCCCGCTCCGTGCTCCTAGCCAGCTGCAGTGGACGCACAGCCTCCTGTAGACAGAGCTGCCCCTGTGTCTCTGCCCCACAGCAGACTGCCCAACATGGGGGAGCCGTCTAGACTTTTACTGGGAAGGCATGGTGTGGAAGTCAACGTACTTTTTCCTTGGTTATGAGGGAGAAGTAAAATACACACAGAGAGTTTCATGGAAAAAAGAGTGTTATCCCTCTATGCAGAATTTCAATGTGTAATATATTATTGTTTCTCCAGGGTGTTTTAAGACCAACCAAGTTATGGAATGTTTTTCATTAACCGACACAGCAGTCAAGGCAAACAGTAACATTCACACACAGAGAAGACAGTAACATTCACACACACACACACACACACAGAGAAGAACACATTTCATGTTTACACATCCATATACGCTCCCATCGACACACACAGAAGCCTCAGGCTACTACTCATTTCCTAACAAGAGCATTTTGTGCTGTGAGAACTGCTGCTCTGGTCTGTGACAATAACTTTTTGCACTCTCCACATAATGCTGGACCAGAAAAACAAAGGAAGGAATGTCTGCCCCAGTAATTTAGTTATCAGAAGAACATATAAGCCCCAGGAAGACATGATAGAATTCCCGCTATTCCCTCCCTGTTTTTCTAGCCACGGAACTCTGCCAATATAACTGCAATCTAAGCCATTTCCCCTGTCTTTTACGGAGCACCTGCATCTACAGACAGACATTCCATTCCTCTTTATCTAGTGCTAGAATGCACCTGTATGGATTTCGTGTCTCCCAGATAAATGCAGCAACTGCATGCACAGGTGTGTGTAGATCTGGGACTTGGCACTCACTCACTAGTGGTGCCCTGCTCATTACAGTGCCTGAGAATAGATCTTTTCAATTGACCCCTCATAGGAAGACCAGAGGGTGGTATGTTATATGATGAACTATTAAATGTTGCGGAAATTACTGTAGTGATCCATGATGGAATTCTGTCATATTTTTTTTTTACGTTTGTTGAAAGACTGTTTTTTTACAGCTTGCACGCCCAGTTTCTTAAACACATTTTGAGATGTGAAAAATGTGAATCACCAACCCCCGGCCCTCTCCAGCTACAATGGCACAGCTGACAGCCCCCGAATTAATGGAGACTTGGACTTTCCCACCTGTGAAATGAAACACTGAATTTAAAACTTAATTCCTTTTCACAAGTCAAATTACTAAAACAACTATACATGTGCTTGAACTTTTACTAATAACCACACACCAGAAGGGTAGGTCTAAAACACTCCTGTGTTTGTTATGCTAAAAAGGACTTTTGCAGTTACGTGTTCAGCACATTTTCAGTGAATAGCGCAATCTGACAAAACCCGTAGAAACAGGCTAAGTACATAAACACACAAATACAGTAATTCATCAAATATGAGCAAAGTTTATTCTGTTTTAACACACCACTGTGGAGCCCTTTGTGTCCCCCTTTGAGGGGCCATGATCAACATTTTCAAACAAAAAAATAGTTTGGTAAATATTTATTACAGAAAATGTAATTTAATTTTGCAGTCAACACTTGATCCTCTACGTAACGTTAAGAGAAGCTGTTCCCATACCCAGTGTCAGATTTGAGTCCTGTCACAGCAACTCAACATCAAAACTGCAAAACCAATGTTTTCTTCTGGCACTGGGGCACAGTATGTGATGCATTCTGACGGCCAGTGGTCAGTGTGATTGTTATGTCTTGTGAACTATTGCGTGTTAAGTTTTGCAAAATGTTACAAGAAATTGGAAACTAAGTCTTGTGTTTAGCTCACAGTTTTGCAAATACGTTTGCTGTATGAGTGACAGGTTTCAGAAGTTGTGCCACATATAAAGAATTTGTATGTGTCAGCAATTGGAAAAATTCTGTAACAGCAGGTTTTTGACATCACTCACACATGTGGATTTCCTTCTGTGTACATTACTGAATAATACATTTCTTTAGTAATCAGAATTGTTGAACAATGTTTGGATTTGTGTTCACTGTTCACACCAAACTCGGTTAGATACATAGTCAATAGTTAACCATACAAATCTCTGTTATTCTTTGACATGTGTGCTTTCCTTTGAGCAACCAGAGTGTATAAAGGCTTGATTCACTGAGTGTTTGAAGACAGTGTGTTCAGAGGCTAGGCTCCTTTCAGGTGCCTTGTAATGTACACACACTTGCTCACAAAAGCGCGAACAAACACACTCACTGCCTCACTCTCACCACCACTCTGTGTGTGTGTGTGTGTGTGTGTGTGTGTGTCTGTGTGTGTCTGTGTCTGTGTGTGTCTGTGTCTGTCTGGGAGGTTTGTTTGCGCGAGTGTGTCCGTGTGTTTGTTTCTGCGGGTGATATAGTGTACTTTCTGCACAGAGGCCAATCTTAGCCTGCCATTGCCGATCAATGGGCTGGACTGTTGACCTCTCACCCAGGTCGTAACTGGAGCTCGCAAGGCAGAGATAGGACTGGCGGACCAGCAGAGCGCTGTGGGATCCCCCCAGAGAGTGATGCCCCCCTGCCCCCATCCCTAACCCCTCTGAAAATTGATAGCCATAGAGGGGGTTTGGCAAGCAGGAAGGCCCCCCGTCCACTCTGTGTCAAAAAGTCCCATGTTGGTCACATTAATCACCAAGGGAGGGATTGCCAGGGCTATTTTTAGCCGGCTGGCATCCATACATTCATCCAGCTAATTATCTGTGGCTGTCGGGCAGGCCGCGCCTCTCCCCTGACCAAGAGGGGAAAGAAAAGCAGACCCTCCTTTTATCTGCTTTCTCTCTCTCTTTTTTGGTTTCTTTCTTTTTCTCTGTTCTTCTCACATCATTGCATGTGCACAGCTTTTTACAGAGGGATATTGTTAGCTCTGGTCCTGCAGTCAGAGGAAAGGATTTGGTTTTGAAATGGTGTACCAAGTCTCTGTTGGGCCATTGTTAGACTGCCTTTTTTGTCGCTCATGCCATTCACATAAAATGTGTTAAGTGACCAATACATTGGCCCAAACAGTTCACCGTATATTTGAAGACTCTCTTGTTTCTCAGTGTTGCTGCTTAGTTTTCATTTGTGCTCCTCAACACCATGCAGTCCTCCTACTCTCTCACACGTTCTTATGTACACACAATAATACACAGACTCCTATTCACTCATTCACTAACATTAGTTGGCCCCATTTACTTGTACACACCTTGTGTCTTCCGAACATGTATATAAAAGCTGTATCGAATTGCACCTTTGGCTTTCATTTCCTTGGTGGTACAGTGTGGCCTGTCAAAATGACAAATCGTCCTTTCAGAGGCTGAAGAATTAATTGTCCACTGGCTTGTGTTCAACCGCTGTCGTAATTGCTGAGAAATCTTGAGGAAGGCTTTTCAAGGCATCAGAAAGTTTATTTATTTGCCCCTTTCCTCTGTTTTAAAGCCTGGGCTTGTTGAAAAGGGCCCCTGGCCATCAAGGAGCCCCCCCCCGGGACCAGGCCCCTCGGTCCTTTTTCCTGAGCCCGACCCCCGTCCCTCACCGGCTGCAGTGGCACAGCTGACGGCCCCCGAATTAATGGAGACTTTGACTTTCCCACTGATCCAGTCAGCGGCGCCCCGTAATTGGAATCCCTCCGCTCCCCTCGGCTGAGAGAGCGCACATCTGCACGTTGCCTCACCTGGTTGGTATGACTGACGGGGCTTGATTTGGTACGGTCCTCTCCATTTGCCTGCTATGTGAAGGCTCCCCGTTTTGATTTCTGACCAGGTTGGCTCGCGTTAGACACAGTCTGGTATGCATGATCAGAATGTGTTAGGCCTGATTTCTTTTGAAGTGTTGTGCAGTCATTTTGAGCCTTGCCGCTCTGATCCTGTGTTGACAACTTTACTATTACGGTGGTATGTTTTGGTACGGGGCTATCAGGATGTTGATTAAGTACTTTATTTAGAATGGCAGACTTTGGAAGTGTTGAAATATCCCTGCAAACATTCCTGTCTCCCCACCGCTTGGTAATGTCCATTCCATTCATGTCCATTGTCCACGCATGCTCTGTTGGGGTCCAGCTGCCTGGTTTGTGTATATGCTGGCCTTTTGACTCCTGTTTGTGTGTAAACGCTGCGTGTGTGTTGGGTCTACCGCTATTGTGGTTGTTTTGTCTGGTGTGGTGGGACCTGGGGAGTGTGTATTTGAGGCTTGGGGACAGAGAAGGGTATGTGAGAAATGCACTGCGGGTGGGGGTCAGTATGTGTGCGCATGTGTGTTTGTGCGTGTGTGTGTGTTTGTGCATGTCTGTGTGTGTTTGCCTGTGTGTGAGAGAGAAGCCCCACAGCTGGCCCAACAGGGGACACATCCGCACATAGCTAACGTTCCTCTCTAGAGTAGCCTTTTATTACTGCCCATTTCTTGCCCGTTCTCATAGCTCAGCCCTTGCCAATTCTCATAGCTCTCTTTCTCTCTCTCTCTTTCTCCCTCTCTCTCTCTCTCTTTCTCTATCTCTCTCTCTCGCCGTGTGTGCGTTTGTGAGTGTGTTTGTGTGTGTGAGTCAGTGACCGAGTGTTTGTGTGTACATGTCATGGGGTGACAAAGTCAACTAAAAAGTGGGTTTCGCCAATTCTCCAGCGGACAGCTGTGATATAAAAATGAAGTACATGCGAGTGCAGCCAGTGAGCATGAGGTCACTGAGATGAGCAGCCTCTCGGAGCCCAGCGACTCACAGGCTTCCCAGCCGCTGATTGAAAGCACTTGATTAGAACAAATGTGGCTCTAAATACAATGTTGCTAATATTCCTTATTTGCGGTGTCCTTGTGCTTTTACTCTGAAGGTATCATTCACAATAAAAGTCATTTATCATCCCTTTGAGATTAGGTCAAAAGTAGGCCTGCCAAGTGAGTTTCTTCCTGGAAGTGCATAGTTGTCGGAGAGGGGTGGAGTTGAGGTTGATTTAAGGGCCTGAGTGCCCCTGTGGCAAGCGGGGCTATGTGATGAGTGCTATCTTACAGTGTTCCACTTAAGCCAACACTTGGCCCAGCAGGAGAACAACGGCATGAGTTTTCACTGCGCAGAAGTGCTGCATTTCACATGAACATTATGCAAAGTAAATACCGCAGGATTGTTTTTCTTGGGAGAATCTGCGGTCTCCACCATCCTGTATCTGTAACCCCTGCAGTATTGTTGATGTACAGGTGTGCGTGCCAAACGCACCCCCTCGGATCTCCCCACAAGCCTACAGCTCTGTATGCCCTTAGCGCCTGCATGGGAGAAATGCGAGGCCTACTCTGCCAAGCCTCATGCCACTTCCTGAAGATGGCTGTCCATTCACGCTCTAGTCAACCGCTTCCACTGTTGCTCTGTTGTCCAGTATTGTTTTTGTTTTTTTTAATCCCATATGTACTAACGTTTCTCTAATCTCTCTCTTTCTCTCTCTTTCTGTCTCCCTCCCCCACCTCTCTTTGTTTGGTCAGACTTGGCAGATAACCTGGCCATGGATGACTTCACTTTCCACGAGCTGCTGCTGACGCCGCGGCTGGCTACCGACTCACACATGGGTCCCTCAGTCCCAGGGAGGGCAGGGTCAGTGTGTGGCCCCAGCTCGGCCCTCCTGCTCCTGGTCCTCACCACCCTCATCCATCTTCGACCTCAGTGACCACTCCAGCTCCCTCACCACAGCATTTCTTCCCTGGACATGAGGAGTGCGTCCAGAGGTGGGGTTTGAGGGGACGTTTCCAAACCGGTGGAATCTTGTTTCTTTTTTTTTCCTTTTTTTTCGTTATCTTTGAGTGGCACGGAGGTCTCCTTATACATTTTGCACAATCTTGAGTGGACTGGCACCACCAGTGAGACACTAAACGTCTCACTTTCTTCTCGCTGTCTGTGGCACGGGCTGTCCCAGTTCTGTATAAAATGTACAAATATTTATTTGTTGTAAGACGCTCTGTGTGTGTGTGTGCGGTAGCTTCAGTTACCAAGCAAGCCAACTGGGACGCAATAGCATGTAAATAAGTTACCTAGCAACCCTGTCCAATGTTTTATCCATCCAGGCTAGTATCGTGTTACAATTACAGTATGTGTTACAGAAAAAGCATTCAATGCCTTTGGCTGGTAAGTGACGTGTTTTAAGTGTTCTCCCTTGGAAAAGTGGGCGTGGCGTTGAGTGTTACAGACGCACGAGTGCTGCTGAATTGGTAGAGCTGTGACTAATGGAGTCTGGAAAACTCTGGCTCCTCCAGTGGACACAAATCTTCTGTGACTTCTCAACAAACTATTTTACTTCCCAGCACCCACAAAAAACACACACTCACACATACACACTGTGAAACACACACACACACACACACACACACACACACACACACACACTGTGAGAGACACACTCACACACACAGCATTAAAGCACACCTCTTCCGCTCATTTCCTGTGCTGTAAATGACCCACAGAGGAGAGATCAAGGGATTGGTGTATCGTTGTGAAACCTTTTTCCCTGAGGGGTGACACCCAGCTGTGGTTCTTGCCTTGGAAATTCACTATCAAAATGTTTGGTCAGGGTTCTCTTGCTTACTCTCCCTCTCCATCTTCCCAGCTCTTTTCTGCCCTCATATTTCTCATTTGTGTACAAGCACACCTCTCTCTCTCCCCTTCTGCTCACATGTTATCATACATGCACATTACACCCAAATTCGTACTCTCATTGACACACACACACACACACAGACAGACACACTCTGTCTCTCTTGGGTCATGGCTTAATGAGGCTGTCATTATGCCAGTGTGATGAAAGGTTGCTCCTGAGTGGCGACCCCTCCAAGTCCCACTCTCATCTCCAGTGATACGCTACCATGGCAACTGCATCTAGGAGGGCATGCTCTTAGGTGATGGACAGATTCATCAGCATGTTTCAAGTGTTTTGCATTGCTTAGCGAAAACACCCCTTTGCCCCAACCAAAACGCATCCACTAACCAAGGGCTAAGAAATGTTTAATTTAACACCAGCTGTGTGTAATGTCTCTCATCATAATTAAAAGGATTTCAACTAATGTGTTTTCCTCGTCTAGACAGCTTCCACATGTGAGATAGTGAGATATCAGTTGTACAGTTTTGTGACAAATCTACTTGTTTTATTTCATGACGCTGCATATTTAATGTCAGTGATGGAACTGGGGGCTTTTGCGGACCTGTTAGCTTTGTCTAGATGAGAATTTTTCAGTGTTTCTATAGAAACTCTTTTTTAATAACAAATGAAGACATGAATTAAGTGTATGACATTACCAAACAATGTAGTAAACAAACCACATTTTCTCCGTCTGTATTTAGTCATGAATAAATCTTTACAAAGTTCATTAAAAACAAACCAATGTAACCTTCGACAATAATACAGTCATGAAATCCATAGTTTACACCAAGGTGTATTAAAATGCTCATTGACACCAATAGTTTTACAGTTTTACATGGTGCATAATGAAACGCTGACCCCCCCTTTACTCTTTCTGTGTGTCTTAATTGCCCGGCAGGAGAGCCCCATGAGGCCATTTGGCCCATCTGAGCTGCATTTACTCCACACCCGCTCAGCACATACATACGCAATGGGGTGGGGTGGGGGGTCAGGCCTCTCCAATGTTGTCATAGTGATCAGGTCAGTAATGGCCCATCAGAAAGTGGAGGGGTAGCTGTGGTGTTGTGTACCTCTGGTAAAGATTTTCTTTTCTCATGTAACAGTTGATGTTCAGGTAACCAAATGTTTGCTAACTGGCAATGTAACTAACCACTCTGTGTCATTAGCTATCCAGATACTGCTGTTTTACTGGATTGGTGACTTGATTTTAGATGTTTTCCTGGTTGAAACAAAAAATAAATAAATGCAGTTTTGAGCTTTTACTCTTTTGTGGTTTAATTGCTGAATGCTAAGAAACACAGGAATGAGTGAACACTCTGTCTTTGTTCTTTGGAATTGATGACTGTTTGTGTGTTATCTTCCAGATAAGCCAATGGGTGATTTAGAGGTGTCCACAGCCACAATAAAGCAATGAGTTGCATTGGAGCCATTTAATCTCATTCATGGCTCGTTATCTCACACTGAATTGAAATCTGATTTACAGCCTGCCACACCTCAGTCGATTACACCGCAAGCTGTAAAGAAAAACTTTATTTAGGCCAAAATGTTTACATTACAGTCCCCCCACAACTTAACAGTTTGTAATTGATCAAACCAATTCCCTTTGCTCTTCTAATCTCGCCACATAAGTGATTGTGTCCACACATTCAGCAGAGCTGTGTCCCTCTACTCTCCCCTCCCTGTAACTTTTCACACATGCCCTTCTCCTCAGATCCAGATAAGACCCTGTTGGATCCAGCTGTGCTTTTCTCTCTCCTACAGCCGGCCCGCGTCCTCTTTAGGGGGGGAGAGCGGGAGAGACACAAGGCCGCGGCTGTGCTGGTGGCCAGAGAAACAGAGGGCTGAGCAGCTGATGTTGGCCTATACACTGAATGTTAATGGGCACGGGAGAGAATGGGCAAACAGCCCAATTGAAATGCGCAGGTCCAACTGTTTTCTTAGGGTAATAGATTGTCCACTCAGGAGCGGCTCGGCTTTTCAGGGTTGGGGGTGGGGGGCAACTGATGTTGCGGTCAATGGGTGCTAGTTGCTCAACAGGGATCTACTGTTCCAGCCTTTGGCTGTTTTAGGGGCATGTAATTGTGATGTCCATGTAATTCACTCCTATGCTTTTGGCCCATGCTGATACTCTGAGGTATCATCAAGGTCACATTGATTTGCAGATCTGGACATACAGTATGTGCTTGTAGAGTAACTTCATCCAATCCAAATAAGGAAGAGGATGCTTGACATTCCAGATGTTAAAGTATTTATAAAAAGATGGATTTGAAGCATTGTTGATATCTGCTACTGGAGACATAAACAGAACGAAGCAGATAAATACAACTCACAGAAACACTGGGACTAGTTACTAAAACATTAGCTGCTGGAATGTTCCAATTGGGGGGGGCTTCTAGTTGCCAGATTAGCCCTGGCCATTAGATGTTCATCCATTGTTCTTGTATGCCTGGTTAGAAGGCATGATGTAGTGCCTTATTAGCGTTATAAATGTTTTGTCTGAGAAAACCTTTACCAGCTCAACATGTTGAGAACATGCCCCTCCTGGAGCTGCTATGGATTTGAATGACAAAGACAACCTTTCAGAGTGAGCAGTTTGAACTGGGAAGAAAAGTATAAGTTCAGATCATGTAGTGGTGGCCAGTGGGGGAAGGGGTTATGATAGCAAGACATTCATTCATTATGTATAATACTCTATTTAGTTAATACTTTATGACACGTATTGGAAACAGTTGTTGTCTCCATAAATGTTTGTTCAACTACAGTGCAACATCTTCCTTTATATGAAAATTTCCTTTAAAAAACTATCTTTCCAGATGTTTCAGCACAAACTCGACCCAGTTCAGTAGAGATCATCCCTCAAACAGTAATAAAACTTCTACTACAGACTTATAACTTTGTAAAACAAATTAAAGTAGTCTCTGGATATGGCTAATCCTGTCAATCGGGGATGGGCAGTATTTATGATACATGTATGTAAATAGATGTTTCAAATACAAAATAGTATTTTGTAATTTGTATTTTATTGGGTTGATCCAGTGCAAGATGAATAACGTGTAGGTTGCTCACACACAATACACCCCTTTCTCACACCAATCTCAAGTTTCTTGAGAACTTTAACCAGTAGTTGAATGGATTCATTAAATTCCATTGTATTCTGTTAAAGTAATGAAGAGTGTTTAAGAAACAGAGAAACTTTGCCACAGAACTAGCAATTGAATAAGAATGGTATATTAATGGTATACTGCTATATTGATATATTACAGTGTATTAATGTTATCAATACACTGCTTATAAATACAGTGGTAATGGAGGTCATTTCTTTTGTTTAAAATGTTAACATATACAATCTCATACAGTGCCAAAGCTCTGCACATCACAAGCATATAGTTGTGTGTTGAGTGCCTTTCTCACCACCTCTCAGGTCTGATCTCATTCATCAGCCCATGGTATGCCATGCCTCTTTCAGCACGGACCCAGATTTGTCAGTTACACTCAGGGCCGCTCTTTCACCTTTTGTTGCCCCACTGAAAGCAACACCAGCCCACTCTATCTCCCCGCCACACAGCCAGCCAAGAGCTTCAACCCCCAACTCCACCATCACCCCTCTCTCTCCTCCTCCATCCAGACTCCCATTGGCCTGCTGCTCTCCCCCGGCCTCAGTCTCACAGGCATGAATGGGGCAGGCTGTGGAATGTGGAGGCACAAAGGGATGAATGTCATTTTGCTGAGTGCTTCCCCCGAAACTATGAACACAGACTCACACTGACACATATGGCTACATGCGCACTCTCACACAAGTCCTGACATGTTCCCGGCCCGTAATTAAGCAAGTACATTTTTTTAACTAATGGGAGCAAAACATTTGTATTGTGATGGATGTATTGAATCCTTCCATCCTGAGAGATGAGGTGGATTTGAAATGATGGACATAGGATGAAATGTATGGAAAATTAAGAAGCAGGAAAATATTCACTCCTGAACCATGTTGGAGAATCTCTAGGTCTAAAGAATTGTCTGTAGTGTGGTCACAGTTAAATATTTCTGTGTTCTTCCATATGATTTCACAGCCACAACTGGGTCAGTTCACACACTTGTACATGACAGAGGACACCGGCAATAGCAGTCTTGGGAAATACCGAAGCATTTGTAGCTGGACATGTTACTCATTCTCTAGTCCAACAGCGGCCAGCACTGGAACAGGGGTCACCACACCCAAGACCATACTCACAAGAATAAACACAGACTACACACACACACACACACACACATATCATGGTAGCAGCCAGACATGGATTTTTTCATTATAACATACTGGGTTTATGTCACCAGCACTAGCCTTAGAGCTGGAGTTAGAGCATGTGTTGTCAATACAAGCTGTCATGCTCAGATTGAGGCATTCAGCCATTGCTCATCATAAAGCATGATTTAAATTCCACAAGTACTTCCCCTCACAGGCTAATGTCACAAGTCAGCTGGACACAGAGCAAACCTCGCAACACTATGTCACATTTCATGACACGAAGCAACCCAGAAATTGTTGCTGTTGGTGTCACCTGTGATATGTTGCTCTTGGTAGGCACGCAGCTATTTGCTTGCGCCTGTGACAGCAGGAGGATTAGCACTTTGGGGATGTGTATCACTGCAAGCATATGTATGTAAAATTCAACACCATTGTGCCTGTGTGAAAGGCTATGCGCTGATGCGACCTGCAAGAGTTTTGTTTCTATGGAATTGGATACAGGTGCAGACAGTGAGCAGTATACGAAGACTATCACTACCTGAATATTGTATGCACTCTTTACTGTAATCAAAAGTAAACTTTTACATTACAAAAATTACGTCCAGGACTCTACTTTAATTAACGATGAAAAATAGACCATACATATTGAGAGACCTTGCAAGTGAGTAGGCTATAACTTTTTATGTTATAAAATACAGCTAGCGCCAAATGAGAAATTATAAAATAATTTACTAAAAAAGCACGTCATTGTAAGTTGAAAACCAAAACGGTGCATTAAGGTCGCAGAAATTATTCCACTGTTTATTCAAAACCACAGTGTTTTGTATATGGGTGCCCAAATTGTCCAGCCCCCGGCTCCAAAATCCACCCCAGGTATTTTGCGCGCCCCTTTCTTTATCCGGAACTCCGTGCGTGATCGCGCAATCCAACTCTCCACTTCAGTCCTCGCAATGCGTTCAGCCTTTGGATTTTAGCACACGGTAACTACAGTCAGCGTCCTGTCGTAGAACGTTTGTACAGAACACTTAGAAGTTCTCTACACAACTTTTTAATTTCATTGATAAAGTAGTAATTTGGAACTTTGTTCAACGAGGACGCAACACAACACGAAATAAGCTATTTTGCAAAGATATCTAAGACGAGCGCATTTCCAAGTCTCCCGGTTTTGTTTTTTACTTGTTGTATCGTGGGTTTTTTGCACCTCACCACATCTCAGGCGAAGAAAAGACTGTTGAACGGACTTATTTTTGTCTCAAAGTGTGTCTGTTTAAACCAAAGTTTGCAGAGATTTCGTTCGAACCTAAAGGAGTTTTAACGCATCAAAGAACTACATGGACACGCAAACTCAACTAAGTTAGCGATAGCTAGGTTAGTCAACTAGTTTGTTAGCTAACTTTATTGCGCTGGACTGGCGAGGTAAAACACATAATCGAACAAGATATACACTGCCCATCTCCATGAGAAAATCCAACGTCGGATTTGGATTTGTTTTGTAGTTAAATCTCAAGCAAAGCTCTTCTCACCCCTTGGCATTGTACTTGTATATCTGGGACTTTCATCATCGCAATGAAGTCGACTGTTGCGCTTTCTGTACTTTACATTTTGGCCGTGATTTT
Organism: Alosa alosa; assembly: GCF_017589495.1. Lineage (NCBI taxonomy): Eukaryota > Metazoa > Chordata > Actinopteri > Clupeiformes > Clupeidae > Alosa > Alosa alosa. Next base: position 4,118,874 of record NC_063209.1, read on the forward strand.
CGTCTCTGCAAAAGCAGAGTTGAAAACGAAGAACTGCAATGATGTGAAAGAAGCGTATAGTTCCAAGGGTTTCAATGTCAACGATGTACCTAACAAAGGGGTTCACGGTAAGTTGCATTACAATCATTTTCACTCAGTGCAGGGCATTTTCCCCTCAAATGGCTGTTTCAGTTTCCGTTAATTTCAGGTCTGTTTAGTCAGCAAACCATGTCTTGTTAAACGTAGCCAGAATGTTATAAAAACAGATACAGTTGTTGCAATTTGAATACTCCTTTTTGAAATGGTTACTGTTAACAATTGACGAACTTTATTATGTTTTTGAATGTTCAAGTTACGTATGTAATCTTTAGGTAATGTAGGCCTAATGACCGAAAACAAAAGTTGGTATGTGGTCCAGTGGACTTAGGTAAAGAATGAATTAGCTACCCTAAATATTGCCCCTGGCTCGGATATACCAGGTTATCGACATCTGAAGAATGGCTTTTAAAGTTTTATCATAGCCCGTCTCTTTATGTCTGCAACTAGATCAATATTTGTGTTCTTCTATAATTAATAAGGGAACGGCAGGAACAAATCAGCAGTGCAATTCGGCAATGGTGTCCCTGTTTATATGAAGACTTCTTGTGCTTTCCTCTATTTGTAACCTCAGTTTTGTGCCACAAAAGAAGGACCTGCATGAATGGGGATAGATGCGAATACATGTGAAATACTTCACTCCAAGTGTAGGCCTACTGTCATTTCACTTAAAGCCAGATCATATAAATCTGTAGAAAGGAATTAGGCTAGGCCTGGGTCTGGTATGTGGGTATGCAGAATTTAAAATCTTGACCCATTAAGGCCAGACGGGATAAGAACAGTTAGCCTAGGGATACGTTTTTGTTTACAGAGGCTGTTTTATTCTACTGGAGTAATGGAAACTTTTTTTTAGACTTCTGGGATCCACATTTCCTCCTGAATGTTAGCCTGGCAATCCTGTGTCAGGGTGGGGGGGTTAAGAAATTCCCCTCCATGCCCCACATACTCTAGATCCCACCCCTATTTCCACCGCCTCCATTTCTATGTCTGTTTTAGATTTTTTGCTTATTCATTCTTTCACAGTCATTAGGCATAACACTTTATTGCTCCAGCTGACACTCCTATACATGTGATTTGTTTAAAACAGTCTACATGTCGCTTATTTAAAAACTCAGCCATTGGCCAGACTCCAAACTTTCTGCCCTTATCCTGTGCTTTGACTTTTGGCTTGAGACCCTTGTAAAGGCAGCTCTCCACAGACAGGCTATGTTGTAAATTACTGATTGTAATATGAGCATTTGACATACTTGCCTTAGAGCTACGGCGTCACCTAATCTAGCGCTGGGTGATGGACAACATTTGCATAAATGAATTAGAATATCTCCCCTGATTAGGCTGGCCTCAGTATCTGTCCATCACCTCCATTATCAGCATGGCAGATTGTGCCACTGCTCATCAGGTGAGAATTGTAAATACAGCTCAGGTTGGGCAACTCTTTGTTTCCTCTCATTTATCTTAAAATTTTTAAAAGGTCACACGCCCCATTGTCTTCCTTTTTGCATCACTGTTGTGCCAGACGTAATTGAATGTACCTCAACATGTCTGCATTCGTCAGGTTTTATTGTAGCAGATCTCCTGTTTAGTTGTGAATGGCTCCTAAAGAATGAATAATAAGTGTGTGTGTTCCATGTGAGTGTGCCCTCCACAATGGCTGCCATGCTCAGCCAGGCCCAGTGCAAGGCTGGCCAAAGTGAGTACCTCTTTGTTGTGTGACATAATTGATCCAGCAGAGGCGGAATGGCTCTGTGGTCACCAAAGGTGTGAGGACTCCAAATAAAGAACAATCTGAAAAGACGCAGACAAAAACCTGGTCCATGTGAACAACTACCAGTTGTCAGGGAGAAAATGGTCGGAAGAGGAAACCTAATTGAATGGGTAGTGTCCCGTTGCCTGGCTATTCACTTCCAGAGTTGGTGCACTTCAGTTGCTAGTCAAAACATTTATTCTCCAAACTCTCATTTGGACATGACCTGACATGAATAGAGTTGTGTACGTCAGACTTGCAGGGCAAACCAAACGTATGTCTAGAATAATGTTTCTGTTTGTCACACAGTAACTATAGCCCATTTCCTCTCTGGTCGTCACACCAGAATTTAGATTTACTCACAAACATTTTTCATGTTGCATTCCAGTTTATCAAGCCCTAAATCCACTGTCACTGAAAGTACTATTTATTAAGATGTCTTTACTTGTTTTCTTGCCATAAATCTAAATGTTGGGAATGTACTGCAGCTGAAACCACAAAACTGCCTTTCTCCACAAGCCACAAGCATCTGTTGTTTGCTTCATGACTAGGAGATGATAATGTATCTCCACCAATCTAGCTAATCTGACAGTTGTGTGTGCGGTGATGGTGTGTCTAAAACAAGACTCCGGTTGCAATGAGACCAAACCCTCAGTCACACTAGTCTAGAGTGGAGAAATAGGCAAGGAAGAGATTTCTTTGGCCCTGAGGTACCTGACATGTATCCCAGCAATTTTTATAAACATAATCTTTTCCAGTCCACACAGTTTTAGGCTAATGTGCTTGTTGATACATGGGAATACTGAACACCTTTTTTCAGTAGTGGGTGGGTTTGGAAGATTTAAGTGTGAAGTCGGTCCTAGACATTCTTCTCATTAATGAGATTGTTCGAGGTCTGGTGTCTGAGCCAAATTTGCCATTCTGAATCCAACTGGCAACTGCACTTTCTTGTTATCATTAAGTATGATGATGTATGATTAGCTGTGGTTGTAGCTCTAGGGATCTCTACGTATTGGGTGGTGTTTTAATTCCCCATGAAACTGTTAGTTCACTAAAATGTCAGTTTTCCAGAATCAGTCTGAATTAGTCTGCATGTAGTGTCAGTTAGGGCTGCAACAATTAATCAATTAGTTGTCAGCTGTTAGATTAATCACCAACTATTTTGGAAATGGGGTTGTATCATTTTTCATAAAGAAAAACACCAAGAAATTCTCTGATTGCAGCCTTTTGACCTTGAATATTTTCATCTTTACAAGCCTTTTCAGTACATAATCTTGAAAAATTTCACAATTTTCTGACATTTTATCAATCAAAAATAATCATTTGTTGCACCCCTAGTGTCAGCCCATTTCTGCATTTTTATCATAATCTGTGCTTTTCCCTCTACCCACTTTACGCATTACACATCTTAAAGTATGTTCAACAGGTAATAAATTATAAAGATTTAAAGGCTAATTTGCTGAGAAGATGAAGTCACGCCCTTTTCTGCAAACTTCAATTATTCACAGTGTTGATGAATTTAATTATTAATTCATTCACAGTGTGTATGAATTTAAACTGTAAAAAGGATTTGGGGGGTGCAGATCAAGGGTAAGCTAACCAGTCCTTGAGCTGAAGGAAGGAAGCAGTACGTGGGAGATGCTGTTTTTTTTTTTTTTTCTTCAATCTGGAGTTCCACTCTAGACTCCACTCTCCCTTCCATAGCAGAAGACTTATGGTGCACATAACCTGTCTCAGAGTACAGGGGCTTTAATATCCTCTAATCCCTTACGCCGCCCAAGGGAGGTTTCTTCTTCTGCCAGCAGAAAAAGCTCCTCATTGCCCATGGTAGTCAATCAAGGCCCATGGTGGAAAATGTATGTGTCAAGTGCCTCCTGCTCAGTGGCAATACGCTGGATCTTCAAAAGAAATTGTAAAAGAAAAAATGGGGCCAGTTAACACTGGCTAGATTGGGATCTCCCCATGTCAACAAATTCTCGTTTCTGAAGTTGGCCCGCACACTTTTCTCTTACCCACCCCCTCCTCCTCCTCACCCTTTCTCCTTTTCCATCTGAAATCTGTTTTGCTTTACCCTGGCAGCCGGGTCTTATGTCATGCCTCAGGTATGGACAATGGCCAAGATCAAAGCTCACAGATGAGTGTTTACACCCCCACCCCCCTTTCCTCTCCATACCGGAGGATCATCCATAATCAGTCTGTTGGGTTATGACTAAAAGAGAGTCAGCAAGAGCCGGGGTGACTCAGACCCGCGACAGGACTCTCAATAGAGGATTTTTTAGAGTTGGCTTGTCTTTGTGTGCATGCTGCTCCGGTTACTTTTTTAAAACAGCTGTGTTAGGATCAGCTCTCATCACCCCTGGTTCAGACCCCTAAACCATTATGAGCAGCACAAAAGCTGGCCTCAGACCAGCTCTGAAGGGTATCACATAGCAGCAAGTGTGGTGTCTCCGCGCCATACACACACACACACACGCATATACGCGTGAGTGCCAGTGCTCTGTGATCCATGTTTGGGTTTTGGCAAATAAAGAGGTCCTGATATTGCCATACCATGTCATTACTGAGATAAGATAAGTGCAGGAGAAGTAGGACACTGTCGGCCGGTTGAGCCATTTAAAGGAGAAGTGTGAGGCAAGCTCACTACGCTTTATGGCCCTCCAGTCTGAACACGCTCTTAAACTGTTAAATATTAAACCAAGAAAGACATGGTCACTGGTTTCTATTGTTTAACTTGTTCAGTTAATCTGTCTTGGTGAAATCTAAAGATTATTCAGCTTTACCACTCAGTCATTCTTCCTCTTACTTTCTCACCAAATTATCAACCTCAGCAAAGCTCTTCTTTGGTCTTTCATTTGGAGTGCTCTTCCAGGAGGCATTTCTGTTTTCTAAACATTGCAGTATCAGTTGAATTATATTCTGAGCTTTGCTTCATTAATGCATCAGCCTTTGTGTCAAAGGATTTGTACTTTTCATACAGACTTCTTGGCTAATGAACTATTCATCCTCAATTACATTATTACTATAGCCCGACCGATAAATCGTTTTAGCTATTAAACGGTTAAGATATTTGGCAATCTATCGGTATCAGCGGTTATAAAGGCCTGATGGTGCTCCACAAAAAATAAATAGGTGGCTCTTCTATTTTCTAGCTATGTCTTTGTTGCAGCATGGGTTGAACCACATCGAGGTACAGATATGATTGAGGCAGAGTAGCTGCTCTAACCTGTTTGCATGAGTGCTGAGTGAAAATGAAACCCCCAATAGGAATAAGTCTCAATGTGTCCCCAATTTATCCTCACTTTAAGACACAACCTGTCCTCCTTTTCAGAGTGTGGTCACCCTATTTCTGATAATTAATAGTACACATTTAGCCTCCACATTTCCCCTCTGCACAGAACAGCTTGCGTCAAGCGGAACAAATAGGTGTCCCTTCTATTCTCTAGCTGGGTTGTGGTTGCAGTTCAACCCTGAGAGACCTGACAGGCCTGATGATCTTATTCATTATATTTATTTCATACAGTATTTTATTAAATAGGGGCCTTTCATTAGAATACCAGAATACCAGCCTATTTAAACACAATATTCAGATCTTTTCAATATACTTAATAATAGAACACATTTTTACATTGTGTTTGTTAAAAATGAATATCGGCCGGTGTATCGGTTTTTGAAATCCTCCGATGTCAAAATTGGTATCATTCTTTAAAATCCCTTATCAGTTGGGCTCTAATGACTACCATTACTTAATGTCAGGATGGTGTACGTACATTGGTTACATGAAACAATGGAGCACCTATTATTTGTATTTGGTAGGACTTTCCAATGGAAGACTTTCCGGTGCTCACTTTTGCTGAAACATTCCTCATCACTCGGACCACTGTCTGCTTTGTTATTCAGTTAATATAAGAAAAGTTTGACCGTAAATGTAGCTTGCAGTGTCTGCAGCCATCCTAGTAGGATATTTGCTTGATCCAAATTGCTTTCCAGTTTCCCCTGTGACGAGGTGTTGTGCCATCTTGTGGACTTCACAGTTATTTGAGTAGTACTAAAATAAAATTAAAATCCTAATACTAAGTAAATATGGCAATACTTGGCACAGTTGTATCAATAGAATACTGTGCCGAAGCACAGTATTATATTGACTGCAACTGGCTGCCAGACTGCGGTTCTCTCTGGGTCTCAGTGACTCTGCTGCTGCTTCTGCTCCTAATTGAGTTTTCCTATTAAGCGGAAGATGTCTTGTGAATGTGAGTGTCGGGGCTTGTTTGCGTCCATGCACGTGTGTCCTTGTGTTGGTGGGTGTCGTGCAGGTGAGGTCAGTCAGTTAGCTAGCTGACGTTAGGCCGCGTGGCGGGACCATATCGGTTTCCTGTTGGTCGTGCAGCCGGCAGTCAAGCTGTTTCCCCCTTTTGCAGTAGACCTGTGATCAGGCATGCATGTTTGAGTTCACCACGGAGATAAGCTGTGTTCCCACACCAGACTGTGAACACAGGCAGTGGCAGGCAACATCCTCTCAAGGAAACGACGGCCGCTACCCTCCGTGCGGTCAGGCCTGGTCACTGAGGTTTGGTGTGGAGCTGTGCTGGTGTGCTACAGCCCCAACCCCCGACTCCCACCCCGCTCTGCCGCCCCCAGAGAACGACAGCCCAGCAGGGGGTCGATGCTGTGTGTGGGAACAATAGGGAGCCCTTCTTTAGCCCCCCTGTCTGTCCCCCTCCCCGCCACATTCCACAGAAGACCACCAAGACCCTCACACGGGGAGCCAGGAGCTGAGAACGGCCACAACAAAGAGGCCGAGTGCGAGAGGGAGCGAATGGACTGGCCCGGCCATTGAGTGAAAGAGGGCAGCGAGAGCGTTTGATGGACAGAAGAAGAGACACACAGACAGAGATCAGGAGAAACGAACAGGGCAGCTCGAATAAACAGCAACTGTCTCGCACAGTGTCTGTGTGTGTGTGAGAGAGAGAGGGAGAGACGTGTTGTAGAATGCAGCGATCAGTCAAATGCCTTGCGGCTGAATATATCTGCTCTGAGTCACTGTCTCGCTGTCTCGCAGGTTCATGTGCACATACACAAACACACACACACAGAGATTGACTGTGGTGGAGTAAATGCTTGTATGAACACAGCCTCTGGCTCTAGTATCCCCTCTTTGATTATTCCTCCACACATAATACAGTCACATGCTTATATGTCGCTGAATGGTCAGTGTGGAGATCTGTTGAGAAGTTGGCACTGTGTGTGTGTATGTGTGTGTGTAGTCTTGTACAACTCCTCCATGATTGATTGCTTTTTGGATAGACCTGGCGCTATATTTGTGGTTTGTGGGTAGATAGAAAGTTGCCTCTGAAATGCCTTGTTAACACTTAGCATTTGCATGCTGTTGAAGCTCCTCTACCCTCCCCCCTCCAAACACCACACACACACACACACACACACACTAGCGGCTCAGCCCAATGTAGGCTTTTCAACTCTCTCGTCTTTCTCCCCTTTGTAGACCTCATGTTTTTGCAGAGCTTGTTTTCTTTACCCGCTTGTTTCTTATGTCCATGCTTTTTCTCCCTAATTCCTCCCTCCGTTGCCTTTGTAGGCATTGAAAGCTCTGTCTGAATGGTGCTGTGCTGTCCCACTCACTTCTTCTTTTTCTCGCTACACTTTCTACCCCCCCCCAACCCCACTGTCTGTTCTTCAGTGTTCCTGTGCGTGGGAAGGCTTCCAGATGATTTTAATACCAAATTGTTCCCTTCCTCCCTTTGCTCTGTCAGCAGGTGTTGCAGTGCTCTGCTATGTTGTCGCTAGGTGTTCCGGGCAACAGAGCTGCTGGAACTTGAACACGTTTGGATACAGTTCTGGACGCTCTCTATACCTCCCTCCAACTCTTCCATCCCCATCTTTTTTCCTTGCTGCCTCTCCCAACTGAATTCTTTTGAAGGAAGTGTGTGTGTGTGTGTGTGTGTTCGTTCTCCGTTGCTGTGATATCCGAGACGCTCTGTCTCTCCTTTGTCCAACTGTCAGTCAGAGCTGGTGTCACTTCGCCAGCTGTGTGTATGTGGGTGGGTGAGTTTATCTGGTCTTGCTAGTGCCTCCACAACCCCTTCTTTCTCTTCTCAACGTCTTCCAACTTGCATTGCTCCTTTGAGGACTTGGCCTTCGAATGAAAGCCCCTTCTGGTGGAGTGGTAAAGCAGATGAAGTGTTAATGAGACTTGAGTACAATTCTAGCAGTGATGATGATGATGATGATGATAATTGGCATGTAGGCTGTGACTGCCAGGGCCGACCTAAGGCCAGCTGCTTGCTTGTCCCTGTGCGCTCTTTCCTGGACTGCTTTCCTCAGCGCTGAGAGACGCCAGAGGATCTGTAATCCCTGCTAATTACTCCCCTGGCTTTACGTGGCGTAACCCCCCTCTCCTCTTCCTCCTCCTCCTCCTGATGAAGCTGCTGTGCGGGCGCTTAGCTCAGCCTCAGCCTCATTCCTCACGCTGGCTCGCCCACGCTTTCGCCATCCCAACTTAACTGCACACGTAATTACTTAATCCCTTTCTGACTTTCGTTCTTTTTTTTGGTCTCAGTGCTCTCTTTTGAACATGCCATAAAACTGCTCACAAAGTATGAAAAGCCCCACAGTCTGGCCCTATTAGGGCTGTAGTGGGCCTCCCCCACCCACTCACCCATTCTCCCCAGCTTCCCTCATGAGGGTTCTCGTGGAGTTTGACTGAGGAGGAGGAAGCCGCCTCGTCCAAGCCCCAGCTCACACAGAGCTATCGGCTCACACCCCGCTGGCTACGCCGCTCACGATGGCTTGTTGGAAGTCCTCGGCGAAGAGTAACAAATCACTCCTGCTCTGTTTTTGGAGTATTCCCCTCTGAGGTTTATGGGGGAAATCTTAGGGGTTGGGAATCTAAATATGGTTTTCTTAAAAGAAGTCCGGGACTGATAGGTCTGATCCCTGCCGAAGCTGTTGAAAGCAGTCGGCTTGTCCTCAGTGGGGTGATTGATTTATCGACATACCTGGTCATATATCTCCTGCAAAATGGACATGTCCGTCGTGTAGGATGAAGTCTTAGTGAGTTAAGAACTGAAACCTTGGTGTAGCCTTTCCTTTTGACAGTTGGCTAATAGTGGGTTTCTTCCCACCAGCCCCAGTGCGATCCTGTTTCTAAGGCTAAACAGGTATATCGTAATCTTTGTTGCTCCCGTAGCTTTGAGGTCTTTGAGGAAATATGAGCTTGTTACTGACCTCATCCCTTCCTGTGGGGCACTTCCACACTACAACACACCAACACAAACAAACACACACACTTACACAAACACACAAGCACACACACATACACCAAAGCCAAGAGCAGAGCCTGTCCGTCATTCTCACATCTGGTCAACTTTAGCCTCTAGAAGATGCCACAGTTGTAAAGGCTCTCAGCAAGTGCCTGGCCTTACAAGGGACGGCTTTTACTGACAAAGATCAAAATGGGGGTCTTGTGTGTTAAACACTTTTAAAAGCTTTCACTTGATAGAGGTTAAGTGCGTTCAGTTGTAGATGAAAAGCGGTTTATTGCCTGGTGAGCAGAGTGGCAAAGAAAGACAAGAATGAAGCCAAAGTTCTCAGGGACAAGACTAGACAAGAATGGGCAAATTCATTGAGGCCATTTCTAAACTTGAAGTTCTTTTAATTGTTTAAGAAGAAGCCTGGTTATTTTCTTGTTGTCTATAATTAGTGTTTTGTGTGTTTTGCTTAATCCGTGTGCTCTGCTTCTGCACAGTAATCACGACATTTAAATATGCTCAACTTCAGCAGTAATCTGGAATTCCCTCTCTGTGGCTTCAGAGCACCAAGGCTGTGGAGGCTGAGTGGGGTTCACCTTTGAGATGTGTTCATATGTGCTGAGGGTCATTATTTGGTAGAAAGAGTCGAGGCTTTGAGTTAAGTGGCTGATGTCTGAGTCTTGTCTCTTCTTTCGTTGTAATCATACTTTACTCGGGTGTGTTCTGTTATTGTGTCTGGGGAGACTAGGCTGTCTGCAAATTTGCCAGAAAGTCTTATGTGCCCATACACAAGACAGGAGCATGCAAGTACACAGCCCCCACCCCCACCCCCCAAACACACACACACACACACACACACACACACACACACACACATTCCAGAAAAAATGGAGGCACATCCAGCGCGGACTGTGGAGCGGCGCAGGATGCAGGGAGTTAATGAGTGGTAACCCAGTGAAAAGAGATTAGGAAGTCTGTGCAAGAATAAAAGGTGACATGAGCATTTCTCATTTGCCCACTGAAAGGAGGGGAGGTCAGCCCAGTGAACCCTTTGTTGCCTGATGGTTAATCAAGGCATGGTGTGTGTTCAAATGTCTTCTGAAAGATGTTGGGGAGTTAGAGGGGTTGAGTTCCGGCCATGGTCTTTAACTACAGGATGCAGGTAAGCCAGGCATTCAAGATCTCACAAATATAGACAAGGACCAATTCTGATAGATGTCATTTGAATTAATTCTAGATTACACCTTGATATTCTCTTACACTGACTTACTGCATTGTGCATTGTCCTCACCAAGCATGGAATGTAATGAGCGGTAGCTCTAGATGTAGTTCAGCCTTTGTAACATGTAGTAGTGTGTTAGATTTGCTTAAACTGGATTGGTGGAATGTTTGTCGAAGTGAGTGCAGAGTGAATATGTTTGTGTTGCTGTTCAGCAGGGACTGCTCTGGCAGCCTGGCTAACGGAGTCCTCTGAGCTTTGGTCAGGGCTGCCTGGGGCTCCTGACTGATTATTTTAGGTGATGTATGTATTGTCATTGCTCAGTCATCCCTCAAGTTTCTCACGTCGGCTCCGCTCTCCTCTCCTCCCTCTGCTCCCTCCAGTGGCCTGCGCTTGCAGCCAGTTGGTGTGTGTCTCTGCGAGTGTGTCGGAGCTCCTTTGGGAAATGTCCCGGGGAATTCTCAAACATGCCCATTACATTCAGAGTTGCCAACAGGTTTCGTCAGCGTCTCTTGCTTCCTTCGTGCGGCCCTTCTCTTTGTTGTCTTCCTCCTCTTCCTCGCTCCCTCTTTGCCCTTCTGTTTCCACACGGGTAAATAAACGGCACATTCCAAACTGTCATTTCTCTGCTTACCTACTGACTCATTGCAATTACAACCTCAAGCCCCCTCCTCTCTCTCTCTCTCTCTCTCTCTCTCTCTCTCTCTCTCTCTCTCTCTCTCTCTCTCTCTCTCTCTCTCTCTTCTTATATAGAAATGTGTGTCCGGCTTCATGGGAGAGGAGGCGGCTAACTGTTAGAAAAGTGGGTGATGGGGGTATAATTGCTTCCACCTGAACCTTGCTCTGTTCACTTGAGCCAGTCTGTCCAGTTCTACCCAGAAGGACCCGTGGCTGTGCTCTGATAGCTCTTTGTGAATGTGCTTTTACAGCATAATGTTACACCCACCTTGACATCTACTTCATTAGCTGGTATACAATCAGCCATTGCCCAGAGCTCCGGGCGTCTGTGGTCTTTTGAAAGGAATGGCTCACGCAGGCGGAGAGCAGGGGAACGTTTCTAGGGGTCTAGTGTCCGACCGCGTCGGTCCCGCACGCTAAATGAGCGCAAGAGTGGTGGACTTGCTTGAGGCATTCACAAAGAGCTGACCTGGGAAGTTGGGTAGGCAGGGAGCTTTTGTGTGCAGAAACAAAGCCGGAGACGGTGGGCTGAGGACCTGGGAGGGAGAGCGAGACAGACAGAGAGCGAGAGGCCACAGCCATGTTGTGGAATCTCCCCAGGGCACTCTGGGTAAATGTTCATGGATGACAGCATTTTGGAATGTTCGCCAGTGGAGAGTTTTAATTGGCCAGAGGCCCTGACTGGGTTCGTAATCAGAGGTGGATTCTGGTTGCATGGGGCGAGGCCTATGTGTTTGTGTGCCTGACTATGAATGAATTCACATGTGTTTGACGCTTTGACCAAGGTTAATTTATTTTTGATTTTTTTACCAGTCCATACCTTCCAATCAGTTGGGTTTAAGACTTAATTCAACCATAGAGACATGTTCCGCCAGACAAGGAAATTGACATGTCCATGCTGCTGGTTAACTCGAGACATCTCGTGAGCTGGCTGTAGGTTTGAGTCAGCTCTGCTTCCAAACACCTTCAACAGAATTGAAGTGTGCACAAAATGGAAGCTGACATTGTTTCTAATAAAGTCTACTGAGACTGCACTCTTGTCTTTTTTTTTTATCAACCGCGTGCCATCTGAAAAGCAAACCTTGGCAGTTTGGTGTTTTGACAGCTGTGTTTGGGAAAGATTTTGATCCCTGATTTATTTAAGGAAACATAATTTTGCACAAATGCTTTCCAAGGTCTTGTGGCTGGCTGCCTGACTGTAAAATATCTCCCTCCAAATTGAATTCTCCTTAAGTTAAATTCCTATTGCACGGAGAATGTTAAGTGCTCTGAACCATTGCACAGAGAATGTTAAGTGCTATTTTATATGGATTAAATAAGGTTGGAACCGACGTGGTAATGAATTTCAGGTTTTTTGTTTTTGTCCAAACTGGTCCATTAGTGTTCTGCTTTACTCTGAACAGGACTAGACATGAAGTGCTCACTAGTTCATGAGTTGTGCTCATGAGTTCTGGCCTTTGGTCTTCACAGGCATGAATCATAACTGTGCTGCCTACATGCCACCACACACATGTAATGTCTTGTACAAGCAAATGAATGAGTGCTTTGAGCATGAGCGCATGAGTCAAGACATCTCTTTCTCTGTGCAGATAGTAGCTACATGGAGAAACTGAAAAGGAGAGGTTGGAGAGGTTGCTTTCATCTTTAACTTTCCAGGTTGCCCCTCCCTACAGACTAAGCTGGACTGACCATGAGTTATATTAAGGTTGGTCATCAATGTTCTCAATGTAGCATGTGACCAGTCAACCTTCCAAGTGAGTAGAGACAGGTTGCCATGGTACGACTGAATGGACGAGGGTGATTGGCGGGTGTGCTGTGAGCGAGCCAGGTCCGTCCGCGCTGAAAGAGCAACTTCCCATGGAGTGTGAGGGTCATGCTGGCTGTTTTTGCGCGGGATATCCTGCTCGTTAACTCGCTTCCTTGTTAACACGACACCTGCCCCATGGGGGTGACATGGGATGTCTGTCCAATCGCTTGCTGGCTGCACTCGGATATGGCTAATAATGTGTGATTATTCCTTGGAAGAGGTCCTAATGAGCCTCGCCCCTAGCCTCTGGTACTGTACAGCCTTCTTTGCCAGAGGAAAGCCCCAGTGGAACAAACAAGGCCGGTGGAAAGGTTTTTCAGAGAATGACCTACGAACATGTGCTCACGGCACTAGTAGGGGCTCTAAGTCTTCCACTGTAGGGAGTTATATTAGGAATGGAAAGGGGTGGGGAGTGGAAGAACACTATAGTAGGTCGACACGCATTAAGTCTTCTCAAGGGGGTTATTGGCTCTTTGCGCTTTCTTTTTGTTCTCCAGACTCAGGGTGTCCTTGCAAGTTGCAGCCGCGTATCATCACTTGTTACACCCCGGATATCCCACGTCTGCGAGTGGCTGACATCTTGCCGTCGTCATAACAAACAGAGGAAGCAAGCAGCGACTTTTCTGTCAGAGAATAGTTTTGGGAGGGAGTTAATACATCACTTGTCATGGTTGCTGAAGATGGCCTGAGAAGGGGCTGATCCGTGTGACTCATATAGAGAAAGTCTGTTATTATGATGTCTCCACCTCTCGCTTGGCTTCGATCCTTTCTCCATACGACATGACCTACTTCCTCAAGCCCACCATTTTGATTTTTTTTCCCCCTTTTTTCTTGCTAGTAGGGGCTGAAGCCAGGCACCCCTGACATTCTCATTTAGCCGCTTGGTTTGAGTGCTAGAACCTGAAAAGCATTATTGTGTTGGCCAAAGTGCTATAAACTTGTCATGCCAGTATCTGAGGGGCTGAGCTGGAGTGGGGAGGAAAGGGAAAGCAGTACCCTGGACTGATGAGCTCCATATGAGCGGCTGGCCTCTAATAATGGTTTCCGGTTACAGACATCCTTATTGAGCATTTTCTCTTTTGCGGTTGAACCACACAGCTTAAGTGTGTGCACGTTGTACCTTCTTGTTCCAACACGGTTTTATTAATACAATGGAGAAATGTTCTTCCAAGAAGGTCCATTGAAGTCTCTCTATGTGCCCCCAAACAGCCCAGAAGCATCAAGCCAGAGACTTGTCACTATTGTAGCCTTGACTTTAATAGTGTAAGTCAGCACTGATACTTTTCTTGCTTACTATTAGAGAGCTGGACAGGGGATTTTGTTGTTTGTTGTTTTTGTGCAGAAGAATCAAGAAGTTCATTTGTTGTCATGGTGGTATGGTTGCAAGGGTTCACCTCTGTCTTCCTGAGGCAGCAAATGATAACCTGCAGTTATTTTTCCGTCTGGATGTCCTTGGGCCACACAGACGGAGAGAAGGGTGGAGAATAGAGAGGCTGACCGAATGGTCAGCCTTTTCTCCGATGGCCTTGGGGCCACACAGAGCGCAGGAGAAAAGAACAGGGAAGGCTCAGTGAGTGCATACGAGCAGGCAGGGCGGCATGGTGAGGAGGGGAAAAAACCATCTCGTGCCTCAACATGAAACCCAACATTGAGCAGACGACTGTAAAACATAAGTGCTGTGATTTTAGAAATCACATGTATAGTCAGTTACTGCCTTTTAATGTTCCCTCCTGAATTGGTTTTTCGTTTCATCCCGTGTAATTTCTCCACTTTGAACATTAAGAAACTATCACCTTGGGGCTCCAATATGGATTCCTTGTTGTTGCTGTCAAGTTTTGCTCGTAGCAGGTCTTTGTGCATTGATCGCGAGTAATTAACACCGCCTTTTCAGTGACACCCTGGAAGACGTCCAGTTCATCTCTAGCTATGGTAATCACTGTCTCCAGTCTTGAGCAGCTGATGCCAAGTGCTGCTGTCCTACAGCTTGTTTTGATCCAGTCCTGGGGTCTGGACTGTATGAATGGCCGAAAGAAACGGAAAAGTCTGACTGCTCTACTCTGACAAATGGCAGGCCCCATCCCCCTGCAGTCACAGGGAGGGAGTGCCTTGAGGGGGTGAGAAAGCAACTGTAGGGTGTGTGGCTCTGCCCTTGCCTCTGTGCAGGGCAGTGTGCAAAGGTTGTTTACACTCACAATAGGCAACAAATGTAGCATCGGCCCACAGACTATGCCCTCAGCTTGCATGCCATTTTACTTAACAAGAATTCCAAAGTGTTGGGTTTTGGAGTGTGTGCGCTCTGATTGCCTTCCAAGAAAGACCCCCCCCAACTCTGGGTTTTGGGTCAGATGTTAAAGCGCAACACATTTGAAGCAGAAAATGCTGTCCATGAGGATGTTTTCCAAGTTGACTGCCCATGGGGTTTACAAGAACAGCAGAGACTCCGGTGGCGCTACAAACACTGTGTTGACAGAGAGAATGAGTGTTTCATTATCTCCGGCTAAATTACATTCGCCAGTGTTCATGTCATCACAGCGACTGAATGGCCGCTCTTAAAGTTTGAGTTGTCCATCACCATACTGCTGTTGTCATATAGGCGCCTCTGAATGCGTCCGCAGAGCAGGATGCCACGGCTGCCTGGTTGTCTCTCTCTTTGGCGGGGGGGCTTGTTGATGTGGCGGACTGACCGATTTATGGCCACCAAACAGCAAGATGGCCTGAAATAATCCCAACGGGAATTTACAACCTCTGCCCCAGAGTGCACAGAGCTCTGTGTGTGTGTGTGTGTGTGTGTGTGTGTGTGTGTGTGTGTGTGTGTTTTGGTGGGTGGTGCATCCACCGGCCAGTGCTGGACCAGGGTCAGAGGACGTGGCCTTTCTCAGAGGAGTGGCTGTTAACCTTTGCCCTCGCTGGTTAAGCCTGCAGGGTCGTCCTGTAGGGGTGGCGTGCTGAGGGCTGTCTGGCCGTGGGTTTGGGTGGGTGGCACTGGGGGTGGGGATGGGATGTGGGCTAATCTGGGTTTTGTCCACAAGGCATTTTCTGCCTCCCTCCTCCCTTTTCCTTTTCCAGCAAACAGGGCTCGAGTAATATGGGAACACTGAGGGGAAGTGACTTTACGAAGCGCTTCAGCCGTGAGCTCGCTAAGCCACACAGTGGCCACAGAAGGAAGAGGGGGCCCTGCGTGGGCCGAGCCACGAGAACGTTCATGTTAAATCAACTCACAACTTGTTGAGAGTCTTTATGGAAAAGGGTGTTTTAGAAGCCCTGCCTGTGGAATGGGGAGGAGTGGAAAGGAAATTGATCATGTGTGTTGAGCTGGCCGAAAGCCCAATTTACCGACCCTTGACCCTGGTGTCCAGACCAGGGCTTTTGAAAGATACCTGTTTACAGCTAATAGGGAAGCAGAGGAGACTTGGCTTATGTGTTCAATAGTCATAAAAAACCCTGCGTTGTCAGACGTGTCTGTGCCAAAAGTACTTTGTTTAATGAGGGTCCTTGTGCAAAATGGGCTGTAGACTACTTCAAAAGGTTCAGGAAGACACGCAGTAATTAAAAGTGATGCCTTATTTGTGTGCGTATCTTTCCTGAGGTCACTGAGGACTTGGTCCGGAGCTCTCTGAACTATGATCTTATTTAGTTAATCATGTGCTGGGGGGAAAAAAAACCCCTTTGCAGATTCCTCTCATTTCATTGGCGAGGCCTGGCCAAGTGGATCAGCAGGCGATGTTTGGCCCCGTGCGCAATCAATGGAAGCAAACAGCGCTCTGTTCTTCCTCGCCCGCCCGCCGTCAGCCCTGAGAAATGAACTCTGTTTTTCGTGCAGCTTGGCCCTATTAAACACAGTAGCATGTTTGTTCAGAGCGCTCTGAGTGACTTGTTTTTCTGAATTTCTCTCTTGGACTTTTCAGCAGGCTCTTGATATTATGGCTGGTGAGCACGACACATGGACACAATTAGGACGGCTCTTTTTGCTCAGGCATTGTCAGATGTGACGGTTGGGGAAAAAAAAAAAAAGTGTTGATCGGGGCCTTCATCGCCACCCTTGCCCGCCACTGCTGGAGAAGCCTGTTGACTGTGGGCAGTTGGTTGCGCTGGCTAAGAGGAGGCAGGAGCGGCCGCTTGTTTGCCTGCGCCCTGAGCAGCAGGCGGGGGTTGGCGTGGGTTGGCGGTGGGTAGTGGCCAGCGCTCGGGGCTGTGGCGGCCCCCGGCTCCTAACTGGGCTTTTATTGGCCCATGTGTGCTTTACTTACCCCCGCGTCCCGTTTTCCAGTCATCCCACAAGACCCCCTTGCGTCCCTCTCCACTGGCCCTCATACAAAGAGCCGTGTGTTGAACTCATGGATATGAGGGTGCTGTAGGAAGGCTTTCACCAGGTTTATGTGTTTGTGTGTGTATGTGTGTGGGTGTGTGTTTTGAGAGTGTGTGTGTGTGTGTGTGTTGGAGAGTGTGCATGTGTGTTTTGGGGGTCATGTTCTGGCGCCTGTTTTGGATGGGCTGACAGCCAGTGAGGCACAAGGTAGGGCTCTAGTCATCAGATGGGATGTTTAGAAAAATGATGTGAGGAACAACTGTGGGTTGGTCAGTTACTTAGTTATTTCAGTGCTCTTACATGCGTTCTGACCTGAAGTGGACATTTTTAGAATACCTAACTTGTTCTGTAGGAGAGATGTTTACAAATAGTAGCTGTGAAGTGTTGACAGGAGTTAAATGCATCTCTGGTACACACACACACACACACACACACAGTGAACAGAGAATAGTAAACCCACATGTCTAACACTGCTTCCTCCAACACACACATGCACACTTCCGACATGACATCTTGTTGTCTTTGCGCTTGTGGCCGGCGAGGGTCCTACAGCAGTGGCCAGCGCTGGTGGTTGGCCGGTGATTATTTGTCGGCGCTCAGCAGCAGCTCGGTTTACATGACCGTGTGCGCCTTTGGAGCACGTGGTGCGCACACACACACTCTCTGGTCCGGCGCCACAGATGGAACAAGTCTGGCTCGCCCCACGCTCTCTGGAAGCGTCACACGAGTAGCCGCCACCTGACGTGCGTCCTGTCGGCCCTGGCTTGCAGAGGCGCCCTGGAATGACGCCTGATTGGCTTGGCCGGCCTGTTGGGGTCTGGAGGCTGGAGCCATCACACAGCCGGGTGGTGAAAGGCCCAGCCTCTCTCTCCTGGCTCTTTGGGGAGCTCAGGGAGTGGGCTGACTGCCCAACGCAGAGCAAGAGGCAGGGGAGAGGGCGCATCACTCAGGGTGCCGACAGAAGTGTAGACATTAAGCTACTAAACGCTTCTTTAGGTGCACAGATTTGGATGGGGCATTGAAAAGAGGATATGGATGCTTTTGTTAAAGAGCACAGTGCAATCCATCCACCATCATGTTATATATAGCTTGTATATTAAGGTCTTCGTTGAGAAAAGAAGAACATTGTATGGAGAGTCATGTAATACTGTGTGTTTTTTTTTTTTTTGTAAAAAAAAATGCAACAGTACACTAGCCATAACAAATAATTTGTCTGTGTATAACTGGAGATTTTATAGGCTGTGCTTAGCTCTTCCCTAACTGTTTGCTCCGCCCCACTTAACACTGTCATAATGACACTCATTTTTTAAATATTTTTATGAGATATGAAACGAGACATCATGTTTGAATTTGTGTAATAGGCCTGTTAAGTGCTGTCTGAATAATTCTGCGTGAATAACGAGTAGACTCATTCAACCAAAAACGCTAACGTGATTAATTGATCATTGGATTTGCAAGAGTGTTTCTGTGAGTGTGTGCAGTGTGGTTGGGGAGTGTGTTGTGATGAGTGAGAGAGTGTGAGAGCTGTGTGAGCACTGCTGTGTGAGAGTGCCCTTGTCTGGCCGCCTGTGTGTGTCTAGGCCAGTGCAGAGCAGCAGCAGCTAAAAATCCCAAGCGGCAGTCCCAGGCCCAGTGAAAGGAGCCCTGTGTTCTAGGCAGATTCCAGCAACTCATATTAAACAGAAAGAAAAACAAAACATTATTGCAGCTGCGACTACACATTCCCGCCTCTGCAGCCCCATTTGCCCAGCCACCACCACAAGTCCCCGTCGAAATTAACGCGTTCACTTCGTTCTGACCACTCTCTTTGTCAGCGCGAGCCGTTTGGGCCCCACATTCCCTCCGTGAGCATAATGGCCTGGTCTCCAGACCTGCTCGTCGACACGATGGGTTGAGGGGAAGTGCTGTCCGGCTGCTCGCTGCACTGGCTCCTCCTAACACTTGCATACCGTCATGCTAGGACCAGGGCTATGAACACAGTGGAGGCAACGTGGAGCATGAACTAAGATGATTGGAAGGCTATGGCGAGTATGTTGGCTCACGTAGGATAACTATTATGCTTCAGTTTAGTCTCACTGAGTTCCTTTGTGGTCACCGAGCAGCTATAAAATACACGGATCTGTGTTTGAAAAGTTCAAAATGCCACATTCCACAATGAGCGCACATTCCAAAGAACTGGTGTAATCCGCGTGTCGATGTTATCGCGGCGTTTTTCCTGTCTCGTTGTGCGCCCGGTCTGGTGGCTGAGCGGAGATTGAGCGTGTCCTTCCTCCCCGCAGGTGCCCATCTGAAGGTGTGTCCTCAGGGCTTCTCCTGCTGCACGCTGGAGATGGAGGAGAAGCTGAGCCAGCAGAGCCGCTCAGACCTCAAGGAGCCCGTGAGCCGCCTCAGCTCCAACATGCAGAGCACCTTCACCCAGAGACACCGCCACTTCGACCGTGAGTACCTGCCCTCGCCCTCGCCCCCTCACTCGCTCATCTGCCACTCTCAGTCACGCCTGCATTCTTTCACCCACGCACATCCTTATCAGATAAACACAACAAATAAGGCCAGGAGTGTCTCTGAGTGCAACTGATTTATTCTCAATCACGTGACGTGCCTTTTACCAATGAGAAATGCTGTAGAAACATACACACATAGCACTATAATATTCACTTCTGTTCCAGCCCATTTTCCTGCACATTCAGAGTGTTATGATGTGCCAGATTGCCGCATATTTACACATTCTGACTCACACCCTCACAGCTGAAGAACATAAGGGGTGGGTCTCGGTTAACACACACACACACACACACACACACACACACACACACACACACACCCTCAGTGCCCCCTGCTCTGTGGGACATCTGTCGTGTGCATATGCTTCTGCTGATCCATATCTGTCCTCATTGGATGGCAGAAATTAGATATGTATGCAGACACCGTATCAAGGCCAATTATGCATGTACACACACACACACACACACACACACACACACACACTCACACACTCAAACACACAATGCTTCGGTGTGCCCATTTGAATCCATTCCTTTAGGGTATGTTATGTGTATGCTCTGTGGCTCTGCCTTGCTCCCTCCCCCTCTCATCTTTGACGGACACCTCTGCCTGAGACTCCCAGTCGATCCACCACTCTGTCTCCACCTGTCTCTCTATGTCCCCCTTTCCCTCTCTCTCCCTCTTTCTCTCTCTCTTTCTTTCTTTCTCTCTCTCTCTCTCTCTCTCTCTCTCTCTCTCTCTGGATCACACACTCCCTCTTGTGCACCTCTCTCTCTATCTCTCTCTCTCTCTCTCTCTCTCTCTCTCTCTGGATCACACACTCCCTCTTGTGCACACACCCTCTATCTCTCTCTCTCTCTCTCGCTCTCTCTCTCTCACACTCACACACACACACACACACTGGCAAGCTGGCAGACAGACCACACACGCTCCCAGAGCCAGGCTTCCTCCCTGGCCTGTGAGCGGCTGTAAATATCTGCCAGGGCTGCGAGCGCTGGGGATCGGGTTTCCCCACTCTGGGCCGCCAGTGGAGCGGGGGAGGGGGGTGGATATGGGGGGCATGGGAAACATGCGACAACAGCGCTGACTCACCTAGGGAACCCCAACCCCCATCCCACCCTCTCTCCCCCTGACACACACATGCACATGTACACAAGATATAGAACCGCCATCAGGACTGTGCAACACTGCCCCCGGTGGCCAGGGAGAAATAAGTAGCATCCCACAGATGGATAAGGCGGGGAAATAGTAGCAATCCCTCTTGTGCTTCCAGTGGACAGGGGTGGACTGATATTGAGCGGAGATAAATGGAGACTCTTCTGGGCTCTGCCGCCCACGCCAACCCTGCTAGCACCTCGTCACTCACGGCTGCTGGCCGGGGCTGGGCTGGGCTGGGCTGGGGATGGGAGGCGGTCATAGCCAGACTGAGGGGAGGTGGGTGGAGGTGGAGGTGGCTGCAGTCTGGCCAGCTCTCTCCCGCAGCTCCACTGAGGCCTAAACTTAGTGAGGCTTTAGGATGTAAACGGCCCCTTGAATTATAAACTGTGATGACATGTATAGAGTGAGTGTATACATAGCTGTGTGTGTGTGTGTGTGTGTGTGTGTGTGTGTGTGTGTGTGTGTTGAATAGGCTAGAAGGCTGGTAAGAGTATTTGGGGTTTTCCCCCCTTTTATACAGGGGGGGGGGGTGTTGTTTGGTGAAGGTTAACAAGGAGACGGCAAATGTTTGAAGAAAAACTACCAGAAAAAAAGCTGATGTGGGCGACAGGCTTTGGGAAAGAACAGAGTTGAACAGAATATTTGCTTGAGTGCGAGAGCGAAGGAGAGAATGGAGAGAGAGATGGTAACGGAGAGAGAGAAGGAGAGAATGGAAAAAGAGAGAGATGGTAACGGAGAGAGAGAAGGAGAGAATGGAGAAAGAGAGAGATGGTAACGGAGAGCGCATGTATTACAGCCAGATGTGAGCAGGAATGTGACATGTCGGAATGTAGTGGCAGCCAGATCCCAACCGCCCTGCTCCTCTCCTCTCCCCCACGCACTCCCCCTCCTCCTTTTCTCCTCCCTCCCTCCCTCAGTCTTTTGTCCCTTTCTCTCTCATCCTTTTCTCTCTGCCATCACTCTGTTCTGCCTTTCATTTTGCTTGCTGTTTCAGGTTTGCATGTCTTTTTGAAGGGTTACCGTGGGAATAAGCTCTGAAGTGGTGTGTGTGTGTGTGTGTGTGTGTGTGAGAGGAAGAGAGCGTGCTGGCGGAGCAGCAGGAAGGTTTCTGGCGTGTATCAGCCAGAGCTCGGAGGCCCCGTGTGGAAGTACTTAACAGCGCTTTGAGCCACCCTTCTGAAGCCTCGAAAATGTCGCCCTACATTGTCATGCACATAAATATGCGAACAATGTGTGTTCCTGCGCTCCGCTCCAAAGAGGGAAAATGCATTACATCTGTACGGGATTGAGCCCTGAAGTCCAGGCAAAGAACAGTTTCATCTGTGGCCAGTCGAGATGGCTGTCTCAAGAGGCTACTGTTTATTTTGAGCCGTCCACAGACACAACCATTTCCTGTGAAGGGCCCAGACAGGAAAGCAGTCCAATGTATTTACAGTAACGTAAAGTGTAGGATCTAGTAGATGCTAACGCTGATCTCTCTCTCACACACACACACACACACACACACACACACACACACACACACACGCACACAACAGGATGTGTTGTGCAGCAGAGCACACTCATCGCTTAGGGCCTGGAGGTTGGAGTCACGGGCGATTAAGTGCTGGCCCAGATAAGTTCTTTTTTTCCTTCTACCTTCCCTCCTTTTCCTCCCTGGTGGCTGCTGTTTGTTCCCTGCCCACATCCGTTCAGACAACCCCCAAGTCCGTCCACAGTGGCCACCCAACTGTCACCCCGGACCGCTGTCCCAATCGCAAGAGCTGCGAGCTGACCCAAACCACACAGAGGGGTACGGGGTCTCGTAAAAGCAAAACAGCTGAAAAGCAAAGATGTCCACCGGAGAGCTGCAGCAGTGGGAGAGGATATGAGGGGGTGAGGCGGCCGAGGGGAAAGAGGGATTGAGTGACAGGAGTGAAAAAGCAGAGGGATGGATAGGAAAGGTGGGGAGAGGAGAGGAGGGGTCGCTATGACCCAGCGGTGAGTGGAGAAGGGCCAAATGCTTGAGCGTGGCGCTCAGCAGCACAGCAGCTCTGCGCTGAAAGGCCCACAGACAAATGCCTTTCAAATGATGTGGAAGTAGAGTGAGGACATGAAGAGGAGGGGCCAGGGGCTTCCCTTAGCATGAACTCTACTCTACTTTTCTCTCAAGCAGTCAAACACAAACACCCACTCGCATACAAATATACATATATACATATATTCTTACTTCCACCCAGCTGGGGCTCTTTAAACTTAGTATAACGTTTAAACTTAGTGCAGCTTTAAACAAGTGCTGTGGGCTTTAACCTTTCGCACACATTCTGAGGAGCATGAGCCAGGCAGGAAGAGCTCATTTAATGTGAAAGTCCTTTGGCCTAGCGTCCAGCGCAGCGCATCATGAAAACAAGATTTTAATGAAGAAGCGAAGATGCCTTTCCCCAGCTCGCTGTCCTCAGACACTTGGCCCTGACTGAACCAGCGCCGCTCCCTGGAGGCTCCAATTTGCCAGACATGAAGGGCTCCTCTCCTCATCCTCTGAGCAGCGCTTTGCTCAGAAATGCGCCCGGCCGTACGCTTGATCCAGGGATAATTGTGTCCGACTCAGTCAAGCAGGGCGAATACATCAAGCTCAGCCTAACAACTGAGGACCTTTTGGTTTTGCTTAACAGCAGTTTGTTAGCTTCTCACTTAAATGACAGCCAGTGAGCAGGACTGTAGACGTGTCCTATGATGATGAAGTGAGTGGGGGACAGGTGGAGAGCTGCTCCCTCCTCTCTTCCTGTCCTCCCTCTCTCCCTCTTTTCTGCTCTCTGACTTTAAACTTGTGGCGGCTCTGGCATTCCTCAGGAGCAGGGAGAGGGCTGGGGGGCTGCGGGTGTGTGTGTGTGTGTGGTGGTGGGGGGGTCTTTTGTTTTAATCCCTGTCAATGGAGCTGGGTGCCCTCTCTGCGCTCTTTGTAAGGGTGGGGGGAAGGGGAGGGGCGGAGGGTGCAAATGGAAGGGCTGCAGTGTTTCCGGTATCCTTGGTGACACAGCGGGGATTTGGGAGTTAAAAACCCCTCAAGTTAACCCGCCCAGTGTCACGCTCCCCTTTTCCCCCTGTCATCCCCTCAGCACACACACACACACACTCTTTTGAACATGTCCACATGAAGTGGAAGTGACAACATGGTGTGTGGGTTTGTGTGTGTGTACTTCTGTCTTCACATGTGTGCTTGGCCATTTATGACTGTGTGTGTGTGTGTGCGTGTGTGTGTGTGTGTGTGCGTGTGTGTGTGCATGTTTTGTGCAGCTCTGTGAAGTGCTGGTGACCGAAGGACAAATTTGAGCTGGGTGACCGGCATCTGTAAGAGCATGGGAACTTTACATTTCAAAGCCAGGGGGAAAGACACCCAGGCCAGTGGTCCACAGAACAGACGCTTTTTTGTGGAGGAGAGCGAACAAGCTAGTGTGAGAGAGAAAGTTGATACAAAGAGAAAAGACTGAAAGACGAGAGAGAGAGAGTGTGTGTGTGTGTGTGTGTGTGTTAGCCAGAGCAAAAAGAGCACAAGGTACCTAAAGCATTTCTGTGGAATTCTCATTTTGTTCAGATTAAGAAAGTGGGGGTGGTGATGTGAGGTCGGGGGGGGTTCATGGGAGAAGGGGCAGGATTATTTGAGTGGGGGGGTGGCGGTGGGGTTTGTGGGGGGCTGACATTCCTGAGAATGAAGCAGGTCATTGTTCGTGCTCCACACTGAAGAGAGCGAGCTGAAGGAACTGATGAAGTGAAAGCAGGAGTGAGGAGAAGGCTGGGGGGTTCTGCATTATTCAGTAATCCTATTGAACATGCCAGTGAGGGGCAGAGGGGGAGAGAAAGAAAAGAGGAATGGAATGTGACAACAGAAAAATGCCATTGGAAGTGGTCAGTCTCAACTGGCTAGATGTGCGAGGAGACGGTTGCGGTTTGAAAACGACCAGCAGCCTCTCATCTATCCCCCTCACCCCCCCCCCCACACACATACACACACACACACACACACACACACACACACACACACACACACACACACACACACACACACTTGCCCCTCTCTGTCATTCTTCTGTTCATCCTCAACTTCTTTCCCCCTTCTTTCCCCCTCCCATCAGAAAAAAAGATCCCCTGCTTAATGGAACAACGAGGCTGAAAAATGTTTGGACACCAGGGGCAGGTCAAATGGAATATACATTAATCTGTTTGGGTAATAACCCCCGAGCTTGTCTGTTTTTGGGAGCCGGGCTTGTTGGCAGCGCTGCTGGGTTTTTTCCACCCGGCTGCAGAGTGCTGGGGATAGGGGCCGCGAGGAGCATTAAATCTGCCTCTCCCGAGTGCCATCGTATTGACACAGCCATATAGCTACCGCCAAGAATACTGACTTTTTTCAGTCCACACAGAAGAATGTCACATGGTTTTAATGCTTACATGTTGAACCGATGACTGACATCCCCATGTGTGTGTGTGTGTGTGTGTGTGTGTGACATATCAAGCTGTGTCTTGTTTAGAGTCTTATCTGTTTTCTGGAGTCGTGAGTTTGAGACATACAGCCCTGTCTGCCTCCACACCCCACACCCTATACTGGCCTACTTTTGCTTTGGGAGAATCCTCTGTCTAAAAGTATCCCCAAAGATGTAATTAGAAACACACACACACACACACACCAACCACCAAACTATGTATTATCTAATCTAATCCACTCTAATCTATAATATGGAAATTGTACCTTCCACCATACCAGAGTAGTCCTGCAGTGAGAGTGGATTAAAACTGATTCTCTGATTCATGCTCTCTTTCTTGGCCTCTCTCTCTTCCCTGTTCATCTACTCATCTGCTGCTGCTGCTCCATTTTCCTCTTTGCTCTTCTTCCATCTTTTGGGAACTTTTCTTGTCTTTTCTTTTCTGTCGCCGTCATCTCCTCCTCTTTTCCCTCCTTTTATTGATGTAATAGTGCTGTTTAATGTGAGTTTTTGTGTGAAAAGGTTAGATAATGTTTTCATGCAGGAGTGTTAAACCGCTCTTTTCTTCCTCCCTCTCTCTCTCTCTCTCTCTCAGAGTTCTTCCGTGAGCTGCTGGACAATGCTGAGGGCTCGCTGCACAGCATGTTTGTGCGCACCTATGGCCAGATGTACATGAAGAATGCCGAGCTCTTCAAGAGCTTCTTCCAGGATCTGCGGCGCTACTACCAGCAGGGCAGCGCCGCCGTCAACCTGGACTCCATGCTGGCCGAATTCTGGGAGGACCTGCTGGAGCGCATGTTCCGACTGGTCAACGTCCAGTACGAGTTCAGCGACGCCTACATGGAGTGCGTGAGCCGGCACACGGAGCAGCTGCGACCGTTCGGCGACGTGCCGCGCAAGCTGCGTCTGCAGCTCACGCGCGCTTTCATCGCCGCGCGCACCTTCACCCGCGGCCTGGCGCTCATGGGCGAGGTGGTCAACAAAGTGTCCTCGGTGAGTGAGAGGAAGGAGGAGGAGGAGGAGGGAAGTGTGTGTTGGAGGGGAGGCTGCTGGGAAGTGAAGTTGCATGCATCTGTTTGTGAGGAGCTGATTTAGGGAATTGGGGGTGGTGTTCACAGGAGGAGGTGGTGTTGTGCAGCAGGGGGAGTGTGGATGGAGTGTGAGTCTGGGGGGCGGTTGCTGCTGTGGTGGGAAGTGCGGAGATCCCAGGCTGTGGAGGCAGGTCCCATGGGAAGAGAACAGCTGGTCAAACCCAGTCAGGAGTCACAGGTCAAGGCAGACCAGGTGAGCAGCAGCCCTGGAGGTGAGAGGGGTGGGGGGACTCAGGGTACAGGCGGAAGGAGAGGGGGAGGTGGAGGTGTTTGAGACCCAAACACAAGCTGTTGGTATGTAGGTGACTGAACACTCTGGAGGACTTCTAAGGGTCATGTGAAGTTACTCACGGATCTCTTTGTAGTCAGTAATTAACGCACCATTGCTTTTTGTTTGACCCTTCCTGTTCAGCTGACATGTTTTTTTTATAAATTTGTCTCTTCTACTTCTTTTCTCTCCCTTTCCCCCTCTCTTCCTCCCCCCTCTCTTCCTCTCTCCCTCTCTCCCTCTCTTCCTCTCTCCTCTCCCAGGTAAGTGCCTCCCCCAGCTGTGTCCGCGCGGCCATGAAGATGATGTACTGTCCCTACTGCTCGGGCCAGGTGGCCCTCAAGCCCTGCCCCAACTACTGCCTGAATGTGATGCGCGGTTGCCTGGCCAACCAGGCTGACCTGGACTTCGAGTGGAACAACTTCCTGGGTAAGAGTGGCTCTCGCGGCCGCGACTCTGTCATGACTCTAAGCCTTTGATGTTCCCAGCACCGTGTGAGCTGTGCACAGGACTGGGAGGAAGAGGCAATGTGTTTTCACCATGCGCTAATATGGGCATCAGATTTGTACGATGGTTTATGAGTGCTTTGATGTGTTGCTCCCCACTGTGAGGAACTACGTATTACACACACACACACACGCACACACTCTTCTTTGTTCCTGAACTCAAGCAATCACTTTTGCACACACATCCAAAAAACTCCTTCTCTGGAAGGTAGGCAGTGTTTTCCTGCCAGGGGGCCCAGTTTCAAACTTGTCCATGATTTCACACTGCCTCAGTGCCTTCTCTGTGTGATGTGCTGTATGTTGGTCTGTTCTGCCCTCTAGTGGTCAGATGGAGTAATGGTCACACAGTTTAACAGAATAGTCTCTGATCATGAATCTGCTACATTGGATTCCTGTGTGAAACCTACTGTAGCAGGTAGGCATTTTGTATGTCATACTCCTGTGTAATTGTGAATCTTCTGTGTGTCTGGTATGCAGATGCCATGTTGAGTCTGGCTGACCGGCTTGAGGGACCCTTCAACTTTGAGTCAGTGATGGACCCCATCGATGTCAAGATCTCTGATGCCATCATGAACATGCAGGAGAACAGCATGCAGGTCTCTCAGAAGGTGGGTATCAGCAAAACCATGTGCACAAGGCTAGGTTTGTTTGGACTCCATTCAATCCATAGTTTGGGATAAAGCTTAATTCTGAAATCAATTGCAGAGACCATTCTTTAGTAGGCTGTATGTTGGGAAAGACGGACGGGAAAAAGAGAATTTCTGTAGAGATTAAACATCAGCTCTTTACTGACACCAAAAGTGTGCATCAGAGACGGTCATTTTAAGTTGCGTCTCTCCTTCTCTGTATGTGCAGGTGTTCCAGGGCTGTGGGCAGCCGAAACCCAGTAAGGCCTTCAGTCGCACCAGTCGCTCCATCAAGGAGACCGGCTTCACCGGCCGCTTCCGTCCCTACAGCCCTGATGCCCGGCCCACGACTGCAGCCGGCACCAGCCTGGATAGACTGGTGAGTGGATGACCAGGCCACACACACACACACACAGATAGAGCACTGGCTGTCAACAAGAGCCAACAATGATCTGTGTTTGCCTAGACTGACATGAGGTCTGACTCCAAACTTGTCATACTGAGCTGGGTGTAAGTGTTCCCTGCTCTCTTGTTGCCCAGGTAATGGATGTGAAGAAGAAGCTGAAGCATGCCAAGAAGTTCTGGTCCACACTTCCAGACACTGTTTGCGAAGGGGAGAGGGTTGCCATTGGTGATGAGGAATGTTGGAACGGCACAGCCAAGAGCAGGTACTATGGCTCTCCTACCCACACAAAGTGCCAGTGTAACATGAATTACACGTGCCATTGGCTACATGACTGATCTTGGTATTTCTGTCGTTTGTAGGTACGAGTCTGTCGTCATGAACAGTGGCCTGGCCAATCAGGTGGCCAACCCCGACGTGGAAGTGGACATCACCAAACCTGACGTGGTGATCCGCCGGCAGATTGTTGTCCTGAAGGAGATGACCACCTGGCTGAAGGCAGCTTACAATGGAAATGACATCTCATCCGACAATGGTGAGCGGGTCCTTCACAAAACCATACGACAGGGACTCCATGGGATGAGAGTTGGAGCATATTAATTAACTACTTATGTTGTGTGCATTTTCAGATCAATACTTCATTCTGCTTTTTATGTTTATCAACTCCGCCCATTTCTTTATAAGAATTCATAACTTTCATTTATTTATTTACATTTAGCAGACACACAAAGTGACTTACATATGTTACAAGGAATTACATTGTCCCCGAGCAAGTTGGGGTGGAGTACCTTGCTCAAGGGCACAACGGTGGAAGCTGGGAATTGAACTTTTCAGGCTACTGCATGCTAGCCCAGTTCCTTAACCACTACACTACATTGTAATCAATGTTATTAGCGTACAGAGTGAGTTCATTTGGCATGTCTTTCTCCCCACAGAGGAGGATGGCAGCGGTGAGGAGAGTGGCAGCGGCGTCTGCGAGTCCCCGCCCTGTGAAGGTGACATGTACTTCTCCACCACGGCCCCGGCCAAGCCCAACGTGCGATTCGTGCACCAAGAAACAGAGGGCACGAAGGCCGCGGCCCCGGCGGCGCGGGCCAACCTGCTGCTGGCTCTACTCGGCCTCCTGCTGGTCCTGCTAGAGACGCACTGGAGATAGATGCCCCGGCACCGCGGGGGGAAAGGGAGAGAGTGAGCGAGAGAAAGAGAGAGAGGGATGGAGAGAGCAGGGAAACAAAACTGTCTGAGGACTTGGAAAGACTTGCCTTCCAGACCTCGATCTGCCTGTTGATCTGGGGAAGACTCTAATGCTATAATACGTTCACTTTTAAAATAAACAGTTTTGTTTTCTTTCTTTTTTTTTAAAATCAAGACAAGGACATTCACGCACATCTGTGGGAGTTTCTACAGAATATCACCTTCCATCAGCTCGGTCTGTTACATTTTTTGTTCCCCCGCCATCTTGAACAGGGTTTTTAACTCGTACCCCACTTCACCAGCAGTGTTTGGGCCCTCTGCTCACATTTTAATGCTTTTTTATTGGTGTTTGAGTAATTATATGGGTGTTTGGAGGGGTTGTGTGTTAGTGGTTTGTTTGTGTGTGTGTATGTGTGTGTGTGTGTCTGTTTGTCTGTTTGTGGATGGATGTGTTTGTAAATACATGCAAAATCTTTGTCTCTGATAATTAACCTACCCTTGTACTACATATATAGATCAATTAAGCAGCAGTGTAGCAAGTATTCTGTAATCAGACATAGCTTTTATAACCAGGTGTAAGTGTGTGTGTCTGTGTGTGTGTGTGTGCGTGCGTGCGTGTGTGTGTGTGTGTGTGTGTGTAAATATTTCAGTACTTGGGTTATCCACAATCCATGTTGTGGGGTTAATCAGAACATGTAATTGGCCAAGGTTTGACCACATACTTTGATGACCGAATAGGAAGAGACCAGACTAAAGAAGCGTGTGGTGCAGAAAAGGGCCAAGGGTGAAGAAGTAGCTGGTCTCCAAGCTGGGCTGGTTCAGAAGGAGGGGGATGGCTCCGAGAAGCATGGGCAGGTTTTGTGCTTTTAATTCTCCCCCGATCATCTGAGTGTGTGTGCTTGAGCTGCACCGTATCCCTCTGCCTCAGTTGATCTCAGTACGGCCCCTGACCAGCACCTCCCCTCCTGCCCCGCCCCGCCCACAGAAAGCAAAGCTGATGGCAACCGGTCCACAACACTGCCAGCACACTCTGGCACAATGGCACAATCAGCTGACCTTTCACACTGGAAGTGTCTCATGATGGTCGCCATGTTGGCAGAGAAGTGACCCTGGCAGAGTTGTGTCGTTACTGTATGCTGGCCATGAGCTGATCGGAAGGCAGCCAGGGCTAAGTGTGCATTGTTTAAAATTGAGGACTGTGATGACCCTTGGAGCATGGGAGGTGGGAGGAACACAGGGTTTCATGTGGAAGGTGTGTTTGTTTTTTTTTGTGTTTTTTAGTAATTGTTTTAGGTACAGCAGCTTTTATGACTAGTTCCAGTGCGACAGCCAATGTTGGTATAGGAGTGGTCAGTGCAATTTTTTATTTTTATTTTAAAAAAAAATAATAATTTGTCTGCATCACCATGCAAAGTTACCTCTCACCTTCTGTTCTTAAATCAGCTTGTTTGTCAATTCTGTGCACCCCTCATATCCTGCTGTTGCCTTAATTTCAAATTACGTCTGAACTTTTTTTATGTACCCAAAAACATGCCATCGGTACGTTTCTCAGCCACTGGATGGTAGTGGTGGACCTAAAAATGGCGTCCTTAGATATTGAACTTTAACCCAGATATTCAACCCTTATTGAATCGTTAGTGTTCAGAAGAATAACCAGTGTTACTTTCTCTATTACGGCTTGTTTCCCACTTGTCACAAGAAAATATTCCACTCTGTGCTTTTGTACAGTAAATTATTTAATTGCATGTTTCTTGAAAGGCATTTATGAACACACCTTCAAATATGTCCGTCATAGGTATCTAAATACAGTATTCAAAAAGTATATTTATATCTGTAGATGGAATGCCATTTCTAATGATTTCATAAATTACCCGATGGGGTTTGTATTGGCTTGGGGTAGTATGTTTTATAAAACATCTGATTCTGTAAGATAGAGCAGTGCATTCTGTTTTGACCCTGGAGTAGGCCATGGTGATTGGGAGCTCTGCAGAGGTGATGTTGGGACTGGGCTGGCCACTGAAATCCTTGACTGAACTTTATTTTAATCTATGTGCGATGCACTTTCCTTTTGGCATTTTACGTTTTTAATGCAACTGGACAATTTCACTAGATGTTTTAGACAGGTGTCTGTTAACTGCAATGTAATCTTTAAAAAAAAAAAAATAAGAAGCAATGTACCATTTGATTTCTTTCAAGGATTCTAGAATGGCAGCCCTGAGTCTTTCAAGTCTGCGATGACACTGAAGGAAGTTCAGCATTCAGTGAGGCTTAGAAAAGCTTGCGCTGTCCTGTCATTGCTTTAGCATTTCTTTAAATTAGCCTTGCTGCCAACACTGAGGGAATGTATGAATCCTGCATTGAAATGCAGTCCTCATATGTCTCTGGCTTTTCCAATTACTGAATCTTTGCTAATTGTGATATTTGTGAGTCTGTAAAAGTAGAGATACCCAAATTGCCTCCGTCATTGTCAAAGATGTAGGGAAGTGGGCGTCAGACATCAAAAGGCTACACATGTGAGAGCCAGGTTCCTTACATTACTGGCGACATAGACACTTGAAATGACTGGGGAATTCCATTTCTGGTCCACAGTACACCTTAAAGCCATGAGGTACTGGATTTTAGTGGAACTATAATGATCACTTGCTGCCAGTGGTCCACACAAGTCATCTCCAGTGAGGATTAGAAACAACTGAAATAATTGTTGGTGTAAATAATGAGCAGCCATTTTAGATGTCTCTGAAAGAGGTCATAACAGTTCATCAAATTTGTACTTTTTCAGAGTAAATGTTTTGGAACGAACAAGATGAGATAGAACCTAAAATGTAAATGAAAAAGTATATTAAACATTTTCTAGTCTTGTTGAAATAAAGACTGCAGATATTTAAAGTATGTTTCTGTGTACTTATTTTCAATGTAAAAAGTTTTATGATTTTCAAATAGGCCTACATTAAAAAAAGGCCTACAGTGTTGTGTGCTGTGATTTATCACAATTTATATTGTTCAAACCGTTCGGTATTATAGCCTAAAATATAGCCTACAATGACTGAGGAAGCCTAGTGATGAGTCCATAGCAACCAGTTCATGTGTTGAATTGGTTATTACCCAATGTGCTTTGTTGAATGGTCTCAATGTTTTATTGTTTTATTTCATGTGAATACTAGTTTAGTGTAGTGCAGGAAGTGTGCATGTAGTTTCTATGCTTATTGTGTTTCCACAATAATGTTAGTGTGTAAATCTACTGAAATGGCCACCATCTTGGTGGAGTGTGCGTAAGATCAGAAAGCGGAGGTTAATTTAGGCTATGTGTTGTGACTCTGAATACACAATGATCATTTGTATAAGTTTGTTAAACTTACATTAGTGCATAAGGCAGGGATTCCCAAACTGTGGTACAAGCTGCCACTAGGGGGTACGCGAGATGAAAAGGGCAATGTCGGAAAGGTGTTAAAAATGATTAATTAATTAATAATCTAATTAATTCATAAATAATACATAATTTTGAATCGGGTTATAATGATATGGAAACGTGACATTAAAGGACATTATTTGTAAACTCTACAGTATTCTAGGCTAGATTTTCATTAAAAAATAAGCTACCCACAATGCACATGATTTCTTGCGGGCAGCCAGAATATCTGACGCGTTAGTTTCGTGGAAATATAGGTAGAAGTCTACGCAAACATGGAAAACTGGCTAAAAATAGGGACACTGTCCAAAAAAAGGCCTAATTAAAGCGATCGAAGAGGAGAAGCGAGAGAAACAGAGCAGGAGACAGGTAACGGGAAATGGGTTGGGGGGCAGAAAGATGAAGGTGGAAGTGGAGAGCAGGGGGATTTAAAGAAAGGACTAGACAGAAAAGACTGATAAAACGAAAGTATGATGAGCCATAGGCCTAGGCTTCACGTGGATTGGGAGACAGACTGCCCAAATCCACAGTGCGTGGTTTGCAGTGAAGTGCTATCTAACCAGTCAAATGTTCTCCACGCTGTTTTTTTTAGCGTGCAAGCTCATAGACCAGTTGCACATTTTGATTGTCATCATGTAGGGCGGCTAATTAAACATGATGCCTGGAATGCGTCAATAGAATGTGTTGCGTTTTTATGTGTCGGGTGGTGGGGATGCGCGAGCCGAGCCAACCAAAATAAATTGTCACCATAATTAATGTTGAGGGGGCTTTTCCTTGAAGGAAGATGAGTTTTTTAACCTATAACTCCATATACCAGATGGGGGCGTTTCAAGACTTCGTATAGCTGACACTGATCATTACATTACACAAAATTAAAAACTGGACATATTGTAGCCTAGTGGAGAATCAGTAGGTCTACTATTGGTAGCCTTTTCAATCAGAACGTTCTTTCCATCTTAAAAGGGTAAGCGAGTGCTATTTGTTCCATGCCGTGTAGGGGTGTTACTTTCACGGGAATGTAGGTTATGTACTCCAGGCCTAGAGGCTACATTTTCACATAACCGCGGTAATCGAGGACAGGTTGGTTTGCAGCACTTTTGTTGGATCTGATGGTGAAATCAGTGGTGAGGTCTGTTGAAACCTGCTTTGCGTGTTCAAAATGCCGAAACCCGGGATCGAACCAGGGACCTTTAGATCTTCAGTCTAACGCTCTCCCAACTGAGCTATTTCGGCTTGCTCCCTCTAGTGGAGCCTCAAAAGACAACCTCGAACATCAACGTTTCAATTATGTGGTCATTCTCATGTGTTGCTCTCTACGATTTCGCAATGTCGCCTACGTCGTTGCACATGGTGCGCCTGTGAAAAAGAAATGGCTTAAAGCAGCGTGCTTCGGATCCAGCTGAAGCATTTTTACATGGCCTGAGGACTTTGTTTGCATGGAACCCCTTAATTTAGGCTACATACATAACCTGGAATTGTGTCTCTGTCATAAAGGACATGAGGCGCGAGGACCGAGGACCAAAGTAGTCAGGTTTGATTATGGGTCTATTCTATATGGCTTGCCTTGTCCTTTGTACATAGGCTACATCGGACTTGTAACCGGAGGGTTGCCGGTTCGAACCCCGACCAGTAGGAGCGGCTGAAGTGCCCTTGAGCACGGCACCTAAACTCCTCACTGCTCCCCGAGCCCCGCTGTTGTAGCAGCACTTCACTGTGTGCTGAGTGTGTTTCACTAATTCACAGATTGGGATAAATGCAGAGACCAAATTTCCCTCACGGGATCAAAAGAGTATATATACTTATAATATATTACACAGGCCCCGCTGGATAAAATATCAGTGATTGCAATATAGGCCTACCAACAGCAGAGAACCAATAATGAAATGATCCACTATTGTTAATGGAATAAACATTTACCCTTGTAAGAATAATGTAAAATGTGTGTAAGTGGTTTCAATATAAATGCAAATTGGCTGAGTATCATATAACTACAATAACCGATCTATATGTATATGGCATAGGCCTACTTACTCATAAAAGTTGCCCCCACAAATGTTGTGACGTCAGTAATACAACAGAGGGCTGGGTTGGCTCCAGACAAAACGAGAGCGCCTCCTTTTACGCAAGGGCTGCTGGGAAAAAAAGGACAGCGCTTTAGATCACAAGAGGTACGTGAAATAGAAGGGAAACCTGGCGTGTTTTTTTACGCTTAAACATATATCAGCGTTATCGCCTGTGATCTAAAACACATCAAGCTTCTCACACGCTCTGCAACCAGGCATTTGCGCGTCAAAAGCCTACACAGATATTCGTTTCTTACCGATTGTTGGCTGGCTAGCTAGCTCAGTTTTGGGACATCAAAAGACAACATTCTTCCCCAGCTGAGGCAGGGGGCTTGCATAGCTGAGTAATGCTTCCGAGTTCTCCACGAGAAGATGGATGAAAAGTCCAACAACAGTCGACTTCTGATCGCCCTGGTGATGGTGGTGCTGTTCGGTGTCATTGTACTACAGTATGTTTGTCCTAGCTCCGATTGCCAGTTGCTACACCTGGGGTCATTGTCCAAGTCGAGAGATAGCGCGCCGCAGTCACTGTCTGGGGGAGTCGATGGTGCTAACAGCGGGACTGGTGGGGATCCATACGTCGCCGAGGATGGTGCTCTGTCGCGTTTTGTTCCCCGTTTCAACTTCACAACAAAAGACCTTGACCGAGTCATAGACTTTAACATCAACGGCGATGATGTTATTGTTTTTCTGCACATTCAAAAGACTGGGGGTACAACCTTCGGTCGTCATCTGGTCCGCAACATTCACTTGGAGAGACCGTGCGAATGCCATGCTGGTCAGAAGAAATGTACCTGTTACCGACCAGGCAAGAAGGAGACATGGCTTTTCTCCAGGTTTTCAACCGGCTGGAGCTGTGGCCTGCATGCCGACTGGACAGAACTGACCAACTGTGTACCCGCTAAGATGGGCGTTCATGAGCCGCCAGAAACACAAAAGCCACCGAGGTAGGTCTCCCAACGTAGCCTAGGCTACTTTTGATTCTTTCTCGAATTCTGAATTCATTGTCCTGTTGAACCAGACACTGCATCAAATCGCATATTTTGTGATGTCATGTCATCACACCTAGACTATGCATCTGCCACCAATTTTACGATTCACTCTACATTTTCTTTATTCTAA
Organism: Alosa alosa; assembly: GCF_017589495.1. NCBI lineage: Eukaryota > Metazoa > Chordata > Actinopteri > Clupeiformes > Clupeidae > Alosa > Alosa alosa. The sequence continues at coordinate 4,154,758 of NC_063209.1, forward strand.
GGGATTTAGGGTCGTTGTTAGGTCAAGCCTTAACTATTGGGTATGCTTTGTCTTCCCTAAGAGCGCTAACAGCAGGCGCACTGCAGCTTCTATTCACTTTTGATTCCCTAGAAGCAGAGCGGCCTAAAACATCTGCCGCTCAGACAAATGTGTGCCCCTGCATGGTGCTAACTGATACCCAGCATAGGTTTACACACAACTTTGTGTTTAGAATAGGCCTATGGAGTAATCTGCTATATGAAATCCAAATGATGATATTGTTATGAAACACTGGTAACAAACAATAATAACATGAATTTTAAGATAAGGATATGGATGTGTTGAGACCCTTTTAGCTGTTTTTTTTTTTTCCTGAAACCCGAATGAGATGCCACTGTCTGCTTTTCTCTCACTTCAGAAAATGCCTGATACAGAACAGCTGGTTAGTTCTTTAAACAAACACTTATGCCACTTCTTGTCTGTTTTCCATGTAGAAAGCACTAATTTCAATTGGTTCATATCTGGAACAGCAACTGACATGTGACAGACCGCCTAGGTTTATGGGACTAGATTTACAACAGCCACTGTAGAAAGTTAAGCATTAATAGATTGTGGTTGCTCACTAAAGACATGGAATGTTGATGGTTTAAAACAGTGTCAATAAAATATAGTGACAGTTTGACTGAGTCCTTGATCAGATTCATGGCCTGTAGCATTAGTCTTCCAGACCAGTATGTATTCACAAGGACGGGAGGATGTATCTCCTTGGCAAGAGAGAGACAGGAGAATGTCTTTTCTGGTCCTCTTACTCAGCAGCGTGTTGTCAGCTGTTAGGTACTGATTCATGCTGGTGGGAGGTGGGGCTCAGACAAAAAGCCAACACACCAAGATAAACTGCTTAGAGTGAATAGTGCAGCTTTTCATGCTGTGCTCATGGAGTTGTTTGCATAAAGGTTATTTTTCTTGGCCACAGACCAGCACCCAAGAATTAGCCTAATAGAAGAAAAATAACAAAGAAATAAATTCCTTACAGGTGTTTACCTCCTGACATCATTTGCTGCAAAAGGATGTGTTTTCCCCTTGAGGTTCCCTGAGGTCACAGCAGGCCATTATAAATACAAGAGTCAACATACAGGATTAAAATGGGTTAATGCCCCCAGACTAACACAAAGACGGTGGCACGGAAAAAGCTTCCATGCAATAGAGTGCCACCTTGAGCACAACACAGCTCAAAAGGGTCCCTCTGCCTGAGGCCAGTCCAGGAAAGCCATAGAAGGAGGAGAGGGTGATACAGGGAAGAGGAAAGGAAACAAGAGGGAACAGAAAGATTTACAAGTATGGACCAATGTGCTTAAATACAAGAATACCAGTAAATAGCCATTGAAAAGCAGATAGGCCAACACTTACATCATCCAGATTTGGCAAGGTTCATTTTACTGGTTTTGCATTTTGGTATCCTTTACTTTTTTAAGTTTCAGTTTTATTTGGTACTAAGGTGGTGCAGACAAAAAACAACACAGTTTTATAATTTATTGCGAGGATGCTAACAAGTGTCTTTTGCACTTAGCTGTAAAACCTCTCCTTGCATTTTCGTGACGTTTCCGTCCCAGAACTATATTGTGCATAGCCCTAGTGGGAATAACAGATGTGTTCATCACATCATCATGTCACATCAAAATCAATTTGAAGATGATGCCAAAACTAGTAGTGTGAGACATACCACAACACAAGTACCTGCTTAAAACTCTGCTGTAAACCAACACATTAAACTCTTTAAAATCTGTTGTGTTGACACAGTAAATTAACCAAGAGCAGTTGAGTTGTCTTTGTGCATCTTGTTAAGATGCAGGCTCACATTATAATTTCAGTAGTTATGTAAGGTAAAAGATGACATGTTCCTCCATAGTAATTTCTTGGCTTACTTAAGTTCTAACTGAATGGGCTTCGTCTGCTTCTCTCAGCAGGAATTACCACTACATCACCATACTGAGGGATCCAGTGTGGCGCTACCTCAGTGAATGGCGGCATGTGCAGCGCGGGGCCACCTGGAAGGCCTCTGTGCACTGGTGCGACGGCCGCGCCCCCACGCTGGCTGAGCTGCCCAGCTGCTACAGTGGCGACGACTGGTCCGGCTGCTCGCTGGAAGAGTTCATGGCCTGCCCCTACAACCTGGCCAACAACCGGCAGACGCGCATGCTGGCCGACCTGAGCCTGGTGGGCTGCTACAACCTGACGGCCATGAGCGACCATGAGCGCGGCGCCGTGCTGCTGGAGAGCGCCAAGCGCAACCTGCGCCGCATGGCCTTCTTCGGCCTCACCGAGTACCAGCGCAAGACGCAGTACCTGTTCGAACACACCTTCCGGCTGGCGTTCATCGCGCCCTTCACGCAGCTGAACGGCACGCGCGCGGCCAGTGTGGAGGTGGCCTCTGAGACACAGCGGCGCATCCGGCAGCTCAACGAGTGGGACGTGGAACTGTATGAGTACGCCCGCGACCTCTTCCTGCAGCGTTTCCAGTTCGCGCGGCAGCAGGAGCGCCGACAGGCCCGTGAACGCAGGCAGCAGGCACGCCGACGGCTGCGGACTAAAGGCCTGCCCTGGCTGGGGATGGGCGCGAAGCCCACCGAGAGACCGGGGAGGCCACAGCAGCCGGAGGCGGAGTCCAACCCCAGCCAAAGTCAGCCGCCATCTGAGGAGAAGCTGGACGATCTAAATACTGGATCATGGGAGGAAAGCGAAGCTCAGTCTGAAGAGTCCTGGTGGGATGTAGAGGAGAATGACTCCATTGAGGACTACATGGAAAATGTAGAGCAGTGGTAAACACGAAAGGCACATGGAGGAGTGGTAACTAACGGACAGCCAACTCACTTCGTCTGCCTCTGACCACTGGGAACTCATTCAAACCCACATATACCAACTACTATTGTAGCCTTCTACAACATATCATGATCTGCTACAGTTTGCACACACTATGTTCTCATATTGTAATTTGTTATCTGTGTCACAGTACAATTTAAAGGTGTATGATGTACACTACAGTGTAATGTATGATGTAACTAACTTAAAAACCTTTGAAGCTTTCTCTCCTCAATCAATGTGTACCACAATCACCCCGTTCCCCACAGAATGTTCCTGTTGTGCTCCCGGACTGTACTAATATGGAACTGTTACTGTTACTATAAGCTTTCTTTTTTTATACTGAATCAAAATGCCTTTTGTCAATTGTTGGAATGTTTTTATATGCATAGTCAATTGTTATGGTTTTGATTTATTATGTTCTACTGAGTTATACTGAGCTACGCATTTTAACTTTGGCCATTTACAGTTCACTGTATTTGCTCATAACAATAGACTGAAAAAGAACAAGGAATGTGATTGAAAAGAATACTGTTTGTTGTTTCCCACAAATAAATTTTGTAATAATCTCGTATCTACTTCTGGTAGTGAATTATTCCGTTTATGGTAGGCTAGCCTATTTTAAAGATCATTAGTTTCCTACCTAATATGTATTGCATTGGCAACTGCTATCTAATTTCAGTACGGTTTCATATTGGGGAAATATGGTAACCTTTTATTTTGTTTTGTGTGGGTGTTGTTTACTGGGACACCTGAAATGATTTACAATTTACTGTTACAATTTATTTACTATTAGGTTGAACCACGCAACCTCAAGGTCTAGCCGTCATGTTTTTTTTTCTCTCCAGTTCAACTTCAAATACACCAGATGGCGCCAAAGTCTCTGGCACGAGATTTTCTGCACTTTTCAGTCCTGTTCAACTTCATGCCGCGCGGAGTTGCATATGAATCAACAGCTCCTAGCAGAAGATGAGGATGAGAACATTTCTACCCTCTCAAAAAAGTGGAGGTAGACTTGAGTGTTAACGTTAAGAATAGTCATACCTTAATTTTAACAGCAAGATCAATTAGGTGGTTGTTGGAAAGGCTTATGTTTCTTATCTAAACGCTCTATTTTGCTTAAATTAATATTTAAGCTATATATTTATTCTTACATACTGGTATATTCAATAAGATCTATGCGACATTATAATCTGAATACAATTCAACGTTTGTAATTGGCTCTATTCTACTGAAATTCAAAATGAACTCCACCCTCTTTTCGACTGGGTTCAGAAAATGGTCAATGTGTGGTCTGTATGGGTATATGTACTGTTTTACAGTGATTCTCTCACCCTACACCAGTTATTACAGTCAACTCAAACGGGATTCCCCCAAAATGGAGGCAACACGGCAATGCGTAATAGTGGTCAGGAGACGCACGCACACATTACCTCGCAACCCTCCCTCATTTTCACTTCGCCTCGTGTAGCAAGCAACGATAGCTTGCTTCACGCTTCCCATCGCTTGCTTTAATCGCTAATGTAGCATTTCATGCATTGCATTCAGTGCTTGCATAGAAACCCAGTACAGTTAAAGAAATATTAAGAAAAGTTTAGTTTGTATTCTCAGGCACCCGAGTACATTCATCCACTTTCGCGACGTGGCGAAAGTAGATAAATGATTGGTTGTGCTTGTAGGAGAGAATGATTTAAAAATACGTCTGGGAGGCCGATTATTTATCACAAAGTCTGATGAAACAGCTGTCTAGTCAGGTAAGAGACTTCCTAGTTGCAGTATTTCCTTTATCATAAACTTACGCATGTTCTCGACCAATCCTATGATGAAAGCCCGATATGTCGATAGACCGATACAATTATATTGTTTTCGAAAGTCTAATTTGAACGCAGCCCTCAGAATGTCGTGGCCAGGTGACAGTTCGTCTTTCACTCCTGCTATATCTATCTATGCTAGGCGGTTGTATCCCATGTTAAAGATTTGGGAGGTTCATTTGAAGAACCATTTCTGCATTGTGAGCGGCTGGTAGTTTTTAATAACTAAGCAGTTGTGCAAAGCCTTTTTTACATGGCATACATTTTTTTAGGTCTGGCTGGCTGTCAAACATCTCAACCATTTTCAAATGCGTAGCATTCTAGTAGCTAAAGGTTCATAGCCTAGGTTTGATATCCGGAGTTGCGAAATGTCGCTTATTTATCACGAAATGTGCGTGGAAGGGTAAGTATAGTGAGATATTCTAACAGATCATGAGGAAAACGCGTTTTAGCCCGCGTTCTAGTTCTAGGGCTGTAATAGAAGCGTAGGCTATTTGACACACTGCGTAGCCTGTTCTCAGTGTTTGAGTAACAGGTAGCCTTATGTCAGTTTACAAACTCGCCACCAAAATCGAGCATAACATAAGGCCCGTATGACTTAAGTCAAGAAATGAAATTCCATTTTGGTAACAGAAGGTTCTAACCATTGCACTGAGGGGAAAGGTTGCTTAAGTAACTGAGTGCAAAGTGGTAACACTCTCTCTTTACTAGGCTGTCAGACAGCGCTATTAAATCTAAGTCATGATGACATTTTCATGGACGGAGCCAAGAGCGCTCTCCCAACCATAACGTGTTTACTTACAATAGAAACAGAATTTGTCCTTGGTTTTCTGGAACCTTCTTGAGGTGTGTGTGTGTGAGAGAGAGAGATATGAAACCTCACTGCTCAGTCCACTTTATTTGTTACTTTTATCCCAGAAATAAGCCAACATTGTCTTGTGAACAGTTAAGAAAAGGTCATGGTTAATCTGTCTGACATCAGCATATTTTGCTCAGTGAATTGAGCCACTGGTGATGAGCTATGTCTGGATGGATGTGTCTGTCCTGAAATATTCTACAACTATAACTAACATCATATTTTTTTTGAGGCCTTCATGAATGCTATCCACACAAACACACTAGCCTAGGTGTTTCAACATTTCACTGCATGGTTATGTCTTTTTTAACCTCAAAAGATCACAAGTTCCTTTTTTTGCACAAATGCCATTTCCTCATTTTTGTGCAGTAATATTACTCTTGTTTGACCACATTAAGTATATTATGCACTGCTCTGAAGTATGCTTGCATTAGGCCTACACTGATGGCAAATTCATAAGAAGGCACTTCAGATTGTCATTGTCCAGTTGTACTGTAGTGCTAGATACATGAAGTGTGTGTGTGTGTGTGTGTGTGTGTGTGTGTGTGTGAATTCCTGTTTTGAATGCTGTCCCTTGGTTAAATATTCAGTTTGATTTCAATGCACACTGTAGTCTTTACAGTATTGAGCACGGGGGCTAGTTTGAGTGTTATAGACTAGAGTACCTGAGGTCTCCCACTCTGAGTATCACCATGGTTACTCTTCAAGCCCTGCAGTATGTTGTAGACCCAACCCCTAGTCTTGTAGAGGAAGTGGGCATAGACAGAGGTTCCACTGTAATTATTACATTTTTATAACCTATATGGCTGCAACTGACGATTATCATCATTGTTGATTAATCTGTCAATTACTTACTTGATGCATCACTTAGTTGTTTGATAGATAAAATGTCAGTTAATGGTTGAAAGTGTTGATCAGTGTTTTCCAAAGCCCAAGATTACAGTGTTTCCCATACACTGACTTATTTCTGGCAGCCCACCACAATATCAACACTGACCACCACACAATGATTTTCAATATTGTACTACTTAAATTGGATGAAATCCTTTCATTGTAGAGCTATGCGCACCTTTGCACAGCCTCTCCCGTGTCTCTGTCTCCTCAACAAACCTGCATGCACTTTTAAAGGAAACATTTAAAATCCTGCAAGGATTGTTGTTGGCATAGAAGACGACACTGGATTATGTCTTGTTTTGACCACACAACAAAGATATTTAGTTTACTGTCATAGAGGACTAGAGCTGAAAATATTCAAGTTTGAGAAGCTGCAATCAGAGAATGTTGAGGTATTTTCATTAAAAAATGGCACAAAACTGATTACCAAAACAGTTGGCGACTAATTTAATAGTTCAACTAATCAACTATGGCACCGAGGTTAACTCAGGATACGGTGTTATCATTAGCCTTTATGATGATCAGTGCTCCTCTGCCCACTGAAGTGAAATTCCCTCCGTTTGGTTGAGGAATGAGATGGATGGATAGGCACATAGGGGAACAGTGTTCTCACCCAGTCATAAACCCAGGCTCCGAGGCTTGCACAAACACACACACGTCACCGCTTTGGCCAGCCTTGTCTCAGCACAGCTCCCTCCATATCAGTGGCTCATTTAACAGCTAAGCGAGTTCAAACTCGCCCTCCGTCTGTCTCACACACACACTCTCTCTCACCCAGTCTCGCTCGCCCTGTTGCAGACTTTGCACTGGTCTAGCACATTTTCCTGCGCTCCATAAAAGCAATGATAACTGCTCACAGAGAGGTTACTGTGCACACAAAACACGTCCTTATCTGCCCCCTCTCACCCCGTCTCTGCCGCCCACTCTCTGGGCCTCCTCGAATACCATGAATTTTCAGATTCCAATAAAACACGACACTATACTGCTAAAGAAACGGCATTAACAAATCATCAAATGCTAGGCTAAATATGTGATATTGATTTAACCATAACACACTCCACCCTACCCTTAGAACCACAGGCTTTAAATATCTTTGTTCTACCCACTGGCAGGACAGAGGCCAGAAACAGTCAGCAAATCATCAATAGGTCAACAGTGCGCAAATGCTGAAATATCTAAATGACATTGGATATTACAAATGAGAAAGTCACGTGCACTCACTGCAGATCAGTTAGTATGAAAGGCTATGTCTTTCTTTTCCCAATGCAAATACATGCATATGTATTGCCTCTGTTTCAATCCATTCTCTAGGTTTTGTCTTCAGAGTTTGTTTGTGTGTGTGGGTGTGTGTGCAAGAGAGCGAGACAGACAGACAGACCGACAGGAAGAAAGGCAGTAAGACAGGCAGAAAGAGGGGGAAGGGAGAGGGAGTGGATGTGGGTTGGATGTTTCTGTGAGTGAAGGCCAGTGCTGTAATAGGTTGACGGGATTATGGATACTTAACCTAATTATTTTTCTCCCTGGCTGTGGGCACTTACTCTTTTTTGCCCATCCCCACCCCCACCCCTTCTCTGGTCCTCCCCCTGTCTCATCTCATTTAACCTTACCTGAATCACCTCAAACTCTGCAGCTCTCCATTTTAGCTGGAGGATTTGGCTTTCTGCAGCTCTGGTTTCATTTTGGAGGTGAAGTCTAACATACTGTTTTGGAGTGGCCATCCATTAGTGAAATGGCAAGTTCATTTATCTTGCTGCAAATATAAGGAGGAAGGATATTACTCATGCCTTAAGAAAGGAAAGATTACTAGTAAGACAGACCGAACAAAAAATACAATATGCATTGTTCTTAAATATAATTGATAAAAGTGGTAATCAACAGCACGTTGTGGGGGTCTTATAGTAGTGTAATGATTATCTAGAAGCATTAGCGTTGTAGCTTTTGTAGCTGGGCTTGTATGCCTATGTAAGCTCTCTGTGGAATGAAGGTTATGTTGTGGTATTCCGTCTCTGATGAGGGATGCAGCGTGCTGGAGTCAACAGTAGCCTCCTCCTCCCCCTGCTTCCTATGCTAGCACCTGACCTCTACCTGCTGACTTCTGGAGCCCCATGCCCCCTTCTGCTGCAGGGAAACCTGGCTAGTTCAGCATCACCTATGGCGGCAGGCAATCCATCAGCTCCTGTGCTCAGCCTGCATCAGTATTGCTGCCTTTGGTTATGTGCCACACTGATTCTTTACTCACAATCACGGTCTTCCTGTACGACCAACATATTGTATGCATTCCATTGTTCATTCCATTCTGAGGGTTCACTCCAAATTCCATGGTTAATTCCTGTAAAAGTTGCTCCTAATGCATTTGTTCCCTTGCCTCTACACCTTGCAACAGCTACGCTGTGTTCAATCAGGACTTGTGTTTCCAAGACATTTCAATATTTTGGTCAGCACTCCCCTTTCGATGCAATTAACACTTCAGGTTGAAAAGCTGCTACATTTAGCAACCTTCTTTTGCATCCCTTTCTGAAGCCCAAGCTCTCATATTCTCTGCCACATTAACAACATTACATTGGGGGTCTTGGAACCGAAGCTCCACATTTACCTTACAAATTCCAATGTAGCATCCTCCTACAGTATTTCAACATTTTCTTACAGCTCATCAATGTTTTAAATTGCATTTACATTGTTAATGCACACACACACAGGTTGCTATACGACCCTTCACACTTACGTGCAAATGAATCATGTCAGCTGAGGGGCAGAAAGGCCCCAACTGCTGATCGTCATGTTCCCATTGTATGATAGCTGTTTTAGCTCATTTAGTAGCACAAGCAATAGCATACATGTGGCTTAGTCCTGGAATCTTCTGACCGACTCTTGGTGAGGGGTAATAATGTGATGTAGATCTAGGTTCATGTGGCACAGAACTAAGAAGTCCACGAGACAGCGGCTACCATGGGGCAGTTTACTCAATTTTAAAGGAGAATTCCGGTGTGATATTGACCTAAAGTGTGTTGAAACATGATACCGAGTGTGAACGAATGTCTCATAGCTCACCTCGGCTTGTCCTCTGCACTCAGAAATCTGGCGCTAGTTAGCCTAAAAAATAATTCAGTGGAAATGCATGGATTCAGTTGCTTCCAGGAGCAGCAACTGGAATCCATGCATTTTCACGGAATTATTTTTGGAATCTGATCCCTTATCATACTTGTTGGTTCGTACTCGTCGCTCGACTTATCGTGACTAAATTCAAGATGGCGTCGAACGGTAAAATTCCTTAAGGTACTGTCTGTATAAATCGTCTTGTAAATAAACTACCAGTGCTTTTTCAAAGTTCTCTATGTCTCGTTTTAAATGTCAAGGCCCTCGAAGTCTACCAATGAAGTATGGAGCTACTTTGAGCCTCGTAAATGGTGTAAAACAGTGATTTATTTGCATGGCTAGGCGATGCCGAGGCACCACAGCGAAACACTGTGTTGGTAGCATTGGCTAACTAGCGCCAGATTTCTGAGTGCAGGGGACAAGCCGAGGTGAGCTATGAGACATACGTTCACACTCGGTATCATGTTTCAACACACTTTAGGTCAAAATCACACCGGAATTATCCTTTAAGCGAGTATACTATGTTTGGACGTTGGACGTTTTCAAACTTTGTAAAATTTCAGTATTAAGGAAGTGAACTGCTCTGGTTCAGCTGGTCTCATTATTCATTCATTATTTGAATGTCCTTGGTAGGTCATTTGGAAGATTTTATCTCCTACTTCCAAAAAATCTGTATTTGGAAAATATTTGATGGTTTGTTAGAGAACTACGCCTTAAGAGTCATCAAAAATGTCATGACCTAAATACACTGGTCAGAATAGTATAGAGAAGATAATTAAGTATGGTATGTGATATTATTTATATTTAAGTAGAACATGGCCTGTTTCTAAGATCGGAGAGTTCTGCATTCTGTCCACCTAAGGGGCTAAAACACAGTAGTAACAAGTCATATAATATAGTTATAGATAAATAGATAAAGCTATCGGTTATGTTTGTACGTGTATGTTTACACTTCTATTGGTTAGGCCTAAATGGTGAACCATAACCTTTTATATGCATTTGCTAATTCATGTTTACCTTCCATATGTTATGTAAGAGCACAGAGGTTATCTATTCCTGTGCAACTATACATATATTATACTTGTGGCTATGCAAATACTGTACTCAGCTAGGGATGGTGTCCATACAGAATGTTTTTATCAATGAGCTTTGTTACCACCAATAACTCTCCCACACTAAACACACAAGTATGTTTCATAGACCTAGCATTAAGCTACTTTGTAACAGTGTGTGTGTGGTGTGTGTGTGTGTGTGTGTGTGTGTGCGCTTGTTTGGGTGACCTTGTAGTGTCAGTTCTGTATGTTCCCTTCGCTACACCGCTGGTGCCAGCGTTATGCAGGGCGACCCTCATGCAGCTTTGCCCTGTGCAGCCGGAACCAGAGCCAGGCTTTGTCTGCACGGTGGTTCTCATCCCTCTCCATGCTGCAGTAAGCCCGCCGCTCAGCTGCCCCCTGCCTTAATGCACCTCAATCAAACCTTCTATTGCCCCTGGATGGCCTAGCTGTCTATCTTTCTTTCCTTTCTTCCTTACTTTCTTTCTTTCCTTTTGTTATTAATGTGTCCCTCATTGATCAGCCTGAATCCTGACAGTGTTCTGAAATTCTTTGTCATTCATATCAGGTGAAGTTGTGTGTATTCCAAGTCACCGTGATCATATTTGGCCCAAAAGAGAGTTATTTGCCCCGTGAAAACACTGTGTCACTGTTTGCTGTGGCAGCGTGAACACGTCCACGTCTGCCCCATTACACTGGCGGGATATTGATTGAGTGTGTCTGACAGACATCTTATTCAACATCCCACCGATGTTTAGAATGCAGGTCATGCTTTTGGAAGGCACCACCGACACGCAGAACGGTGATGTCTGTTTGCTTTGCATCCGTCATTAATTCATGTGACACTTATTATTATCTATTTATGGTGCTGACAACGTGTCTGTGAGTTTGTTGTCACGTTGGTCTATTGTGGACGACTTGCGGTGTGTGTGTATGTGTGTGTGTGTCTGCATCTGTGTGTGTGTGTGTGTGTGTGTGTGTGTTTCCATGTTGGGGAGTGTCAGCAAGGCATCCACATGACAGGCAGCAACGTGAGCTAAGCGTACCCTGGCTTGCCCCGGGCCTGCATGCTGCATTGCAGAGATGACCTTTTGAAACTGGTAGCACAGATCTGCACAAGTCTAAAAGTGCACGCGGCTACGTATATGTGTAGCTGTACACATGCACTTAAGGTCTTTTGTGTGTGTGTGTGTGTGTGTGTGTGTGTGTGTGTGTGTGTGTGTGTGTGTGTGTGTGTGTGTACTGTATGTGTCTGTGTGTGTGGTTATGAACATGTTTGGAGTTCTTGTGTTCTAAGTGCGTGTGTGGTTCAGCGCTGAGCTTTGCTCAGTCTCTGGACGTGTTCCCGGCATCCTGCCTAGCAGACCTGGGGAAGGGATGAGTGAGTTCCCTTGAGGGAACTCTGTATCGATCCCTGGATAGATGGAGGTGTGTGGGCGTGGGGGAGGGAGGGTGGAGCCAGAGGTTGGTGTGATGACATATGCAACGGAGCAAAGCCTACTTTTCCCTCTTGGCCCTTCTTTTGCTTTCTTGCTTTCTTTCTTTCTTTCTTCATAGTGCGTCCCTTTGTTCTCTTGTCTGAAGGTGGGTGTATTAATTCACTTTTCATTCCTGTCTTTCTCCCCCTCTCTTTCTCTCTCTCTCTCTCCTATCTCTCCCACTCTTTTATCTCTCTCTCTCCCTCCTCTCTCTCTTTCCCCTCTCTCTCCTCCCTCACTGCAGTGCACTCCTCCTAGCCTGTCTGCACTCTCATACGCACAAACCCCCCACCACTCCCTCTGTCTGTGTCTGTCGCTATGAGACACAGGCACTGATCAAATCTGCCCCAACCACTCTCACTCTCTCTCTCCCTCCCCCCCTCTCTCTCCCCCTCTCTCTCTCACTCACTCTCTCTCTCTCTTCACCTGCTCTCTTTACTTTGTTCAATGTATTGATAGATGTCTAAGTGCTATTTGACCTCGCCGCTCTTTCTTCCTGGCAGCGCGTACAGCGGTAACGTCTAGAGGGTAGTGGACATTTTGATGGGTCATTGTGTCGTCAGATCATTTGTGTATTTTGTGGTTTGTATTGAGTCAGATTGCTAAACATTGCTGTGTTCACGGGTAGCAGTGCGCTGCATGTCTGATGTCAGACTCATGACATGCATATTTACAAAGACACACAGGCACACACACAGGCACACACACATGCACACACATACACACACATACACATACTCCCTCCTGAGCAAGTCTCCTGCTGCGCTGCCTCATATTCTCTTCCCAGCAACACCCCCTTTGTCATTCAGAGACACACACAGACACACACACACGCAGCAAAACCTGCTACATGTCACCATGGAGATCAACACACATACTGTATAGTGTCTCCTAATTTAAAAGCTGTTCCTTATCATGTCCCTTAAAAACAGATAGAAATAGAAGATGAACATAAACAAATATCCACTATGCAATATGACCTTTTCTCTCTCTCTCTCTCTCTGCCATCCATCCTGTCATCCCTCTCCTCATTCACTCTTCTCCATCCATCACCCTGTGCAGCGTCAATAGCACCCAGGTTTTGCAGTCATTTCTGCTGAATGTCACTGCCTTTTAAATCTGCCCATAGAGCATAGCAATGACAGCCTCACACCCTGCCAAGGTGGGTAGGTGCTGAGAGAGAGACACAGAGAGGGACATGGAGAGAGAGAGAGAGAAAAAAAGGAAACGGCATCGGTGCGTCACTCCTCACGCCATTGGCCAAGGAGCCCCTCTGTCAGCTTGCGAGGCTCGCTGTGATTGGCTGTGTGATCCTGTGCTTAGTGCTCAGCAGCTGCAGTAGTGAAAAACAGCTCCCTTTCTCTTCCCGGGTGATTTTCCACCCCTCTGTTTCACGTTTTGCAATTGTGTACAAAAGCTGCAGTGACGTCAGAGTTGTACGCTGACCTCTCCGCGTGCATAAATCACGAGCATGTGCGCGTTCAGACATGCTGTCACTTTATCCTCCGCGGAGCACATGGGAGTTGCTGAAGTGACGTATCACCCCCCTCTCTCTCTCTCTCTCTCTCTCTCTCTCACTCACCCACCCGCTCTATCTCTTAATCAAGACGTAGCCTGGCCTTTTTCCTGAGCACTGCTGTCTGCTCTCTCTCCCGGCTGCCCGCCCCTCTCTCCTTCCTCTGCTCTCCTCTCCCCTCTCTCTCTCTCTCTCTCTCTCTCTCTCCGTCCGTCCGCGCGGCTCCTCCTCAGCTCCCTCTCTCTCTCTCTCTCTCTCTCTCTCTCCCTCTCTTCCTCCTCTGCTCTGCTCCTCTCCATGTGCTCTCGCTTGCTGCCGTCCGTCTCGCTCCGGTCGCTCCTCTGCCCGTCTCAGTCTCCCGCTCTCGCCGCGTGTCCGTCTCAGGTTTGCAGTGCAAATAGTGCGCGGGGCTGCGCTGGCCACACGCGCGCGTCTCCCCCTCCTCCTCCCGCTCCTCCTGCTCCTCCTGCTCGTCGGCTTTGTTTGTTTTCAAACTGCCACCTGTATTCCCCGCGCCCTCACAGATGAGTGGCGCTCCTCCGCAGAGCTGCTCTCCTTTCAGTTGACTGATCGCCAACTACTCATCGCCGTCTCCTGACATACTTTTTTTTTAATCGTCTTCTCCTTCCCTTCAAAGGCAGGCTTTTGTTGGACTGAAGCCACGCACTTGAAGAAGTGAGGGGCGAAGATGAGGAAGGAGTGAACGTGGCGAGCACAGGACTTGTGGGGTGCTGGAGGGATGTGAACAAGACTGAAACAAGAGGACAAACTACAGCCCCACTAAAGTGCCTACGCTGAGAGCAGCAGCAGCAGCAGCAGCAGCAGCAGAGGCATTCCTGGCTTCCATGTGGGTCTACCTGCTTGGATAAATCTCCCCCCTGCTGGCTTGTGTGAGTCTTTCTATGTGTGTGTGTGTGTGAGTGTGTGTGCGTGCGTGTGTGTGTCGTGTGCGCGTGTGTGCGTGTGTGTATGTTTGTTGAGGGCTTGGCCTTGACTAGGATTATATTTCACCCTGACAGGCAGACAGTTTCTCCATCTCTGCTCCCTCTCCTCCTGCTGCTATTCCACCCCATTAGATCAAGGACACAGGTCCATTAGTTGTCCTTTTAAAGACCTTGCCTTATCCTGACGTCCAGTTACAGTGTCCCCCCAACCCGCCCCACCCTACCCACTCCCTTCTATTCTCAGACATGTTAGCATAAGTGGCTAGCAGCACTAGCGCTTGCTTTGCTTTGGCGATGGGTCATTTGGCCGCTTGAGAGGAACCTGCGTAGTTTTCTTCGGGCCGGACGCAAACGAGGCAGGGAGTGGCGAGAAGGTGACCCGCCACCCCACAGGCGAGCGGAAGGACGCACTCTTTCGGAGCCCTGCGGAGCCTGCCTGCAGAGGGGCCGCGGCCGGACACGCCCCAGCATGCCACGCTGTCCTGCCTGACCTTGGCACCTCGTTCCTGAGACAGAGCTGGACTCTGCAGACACCCCCCCCACACACACTTAACCACCACACCTGCAAGGACATCCATAAAGCATTTCTGTCCAAAGCCCCACCTCTTCACCTTTGTTAAATCCTGCTGGACTTCAGTATACTCTCAGCTATTCACAAACTGAGCACTAGTCAGTGTTGTTTCTGTTTTTGTTTATTTTCTCAAAGTGATTTGTTTGCCTCACCTGCCTGCTTTAACACCAGGACATTGGGAGTTGCTGTGCTAGGTATCAGCTAAGCTAACTTGCCATCATTTCACTGAGGCGCTGTAGGGTGTTTCCTTCTCCGTTGTTGCTGTGTGCTCTGTTTGTCGCCGTGCCCTCCATTGCCGCTGGGTGCCCCACCCCGACCCCCCGACCCCACCCCTGCTGGCATCTGCCATCACCCCCTCATCATGGCCGTCAACGTGGCGGTGGGCCGCGATGCCAAGTGGCTGACGCTGGAGGTGTGCCGCGAGTACCAGAGAGGCACCTGCTCCCGCTCAGACGCTGAGTGCAAGTTCGCCCACCCCTCTCGCAGCTGCCACGTGGAGAATGGCCGCGTCATCGCTTGCTTCGACTCGCTCAAGGTAACACACACTCACCCTCGCCAGAGGGCACATACACACACACACACACACACACACACACACACACACACACACACACACACACACTCAGACAATGGCGTTGCATTCCATTGATGTGTTATTCAGATATAGTGGCACTTGTGAGGAGAGGCTGTGTGTGCAACGCACGTAGTTCCAAGGGTGTCTGTTGGCTCATCACCAGTCCCTGTAGAAGGACAAGAGAACCTGAGAGGTAGCCAACTCATCACATGTGTATTAGATCCATAGCTGAGAGGGCTTTTGGAGAAGACAGCAGCCACTTAAAACAGTTTTGCTCCTTCCCACTCTCCCATCTATTGTGTCCCTTGTGAAACTGTAAAACAAAATGAAGAGTATTCTTCCTGTTGGGAACACAGACGGTGTGATGTTTAGTGCATGCAGCATGTCAGTACTGTCACTGTTTTACCTTAGACAGCCTCCTGATGATCAAATACACACCTTCCATTCTCAGCTAAGAGCAAACACAGAGGATCCTTCTTCATCCTCCTCCCTGTAGAAGTGGCATCAGTGTGTCTGTCTGTTTGCTTACTCAGGAAATGTGAGCTATCTTCAGTTAGCTGAGGAGCCAGTGGAGGTCAAAGACATCATCACACAACCATACACGAGTCATTTGTTATTGTTCAGAAATCCATTTTAGTATTGTCAAATATCAAAATTGAAGTGATACACCGATATATAAGTATTGTTAAGATGTAATATCAACTCTATCAGGGTTTTGTGTCTCATAAAGTACAGACGCAGGAACAGTGTAGGTGTTTTTTTCATAATGGCTTAGCGCTCCATCAGTGGCCATGAATGGAAAATAAGGAGAGGCACCACTAACAATTACTCTCACAACAAACAGCTTTGAGAGAGAGAGAGAGAGAGAGAGTGTGTGTGTGTGCTTGTGGGTGCATGTGTGTGAGTGTGTGTGTGTGTGTGTGTACTTGTGTACGTGTGAGTGTGTGCCTCTTCTCTCTGCAGCAGGAGACACAGACAAGGGAGACTCTGTCTGAGTGCAGCAGCTGTCTCCTCTTTTTATTGAGTTAGAATTTATTATTCGGCCATTTTTCTGCTTTATGCTTCATCCTGCAGCGCAGGAGAGAGGGAGAGAGAGAGAGAAAGAAAGAGAGAGAGTGGGAAACAGAGAGGCCTAGCAACAGCACTAGCCAGCCTATTGGGTACTGTAATCCCTGTGAAAAGCACTGGTGTGCTGATAGCGTGGGGTGGTGTTCAAGCCGTGCTCCCTGCTTGTCGAGCATTCAGAGTGACGTGATTGATGTTTTTTTTCTCAGAATGTGAACCATGACGGCTTCTCGTGCTGCTATCTTTTGTGTACTATACGGAGAATCTCAGGGTTGAGCCTGAGTGAGTGGGAGAGACCAGTAAAGGTCAGAAAAGATTCTGTGTTTGTGATGGGGCTTGGTTTTAGTGGGCTGATATACATACACACACACACACACACACACACACACACACACACACACTTGGTGTTGTGTCTGCAGTCTTCTGAGCTTTCTTACTGATTGAGTGTGTTAATCATGATCATCCACCCAGTATGTGAATATTTTCTGACAGTGCTCCCTCTGTCTCTAGCTTCTTGATTTAAGTAGGGCTCATATTTATGTTGATTTATTTCCTGCTGGTGGCATGTGGTATGACACCAATACTTAATTACCCCTCCCTAGACTCCACCCTCCCCCACCCACCCTTCCCTCTCCCTCCTCTCCTCCACCTCTCTTTCCTCTCTCTCCTCTTTTTTGCTAATTTATTGATCTCCCTTAATGGCTGCTACCGTGTCACTTCATCCGAGCTGGCCACGTAAGCGTGAGGCCGTCCCTTCTTTGCATGGCCCGCTCAGCGAGCCCCGTCTGGACAGCCTGTTAACCTGTTGGCAGAGGGGAGCATGAATAATGCAGTTGGCCGGCCCCTGCAAACGACTCTGCTGTCATTTGAATGATGGCACCAGTCGCACGTCCGTTGTCATGCCTCGTGTCTACGCTGGGTCCTTTGTGTCGAGCAGTGCACTAGCGCATCGGTCCTCTGTCATGTCTCGACAAGGACACCGGTTTCAAAAACGGTTGACTGAGCAGAAGCGAGACATGGCAGGAATGTGACGTAAAGAAAGTCTGATGTAAATGAAGGAGTGGCGTGGCAAGGGTTAAGGACTGGGCTTTTGCTCACGAGCCCTCATGCTCAATTCTGTTTTTGCTTCCCTCGCTCTCCCCCTGTTCGCTTTTTGAGTCTCTGTGGCCAGTCAGCAGACAGGGAGACAGCGTGGGGCCAAACTTCCTCCCTGTTGCTGGGTGCGTTTCCATGGCGACGCAGAGGAGATCCCTGACCCAGCGCGTCCTACTTGATATGACTTACAGCTTTTCATTCCCCCCCCCTCTTTCTCTCCCTCTCTCTCTCCTTCTGTGACCTTCTCCATGAAGAGGGGAACTGTGTGAACCTTGGAAGCGAGTCCTGCTGACTGTGTGTGTGTGTGTGTGTACATTCAGACATCAGACGTGTGTAATATCTCAGTGCAGTATTAGTTCCAGTTAGCCCGTAATATCATAGCTTCCCCAGTCCTTCATTAATAATGCAGCGGAGTCTGTGCTCTGCAGGGATTGGCCAGGGCTTGATGGTGTTCCTTAGTGAGCTGCTGAGCTGGAGTGGGCTCCTGAGATCGGGATGCTCATTACTCATGTCTCTCATAGCCTCTCAGTGATTAGCATGTCAAGTCTCTGTGTTTGCGTGTGATGGGGGAGTTTTTAAGCCATTAATATTTAGTTACATTTAGTAAAAATGTTACAGTACTTTTTTGTGGGTTTTTGTTTTGTACCTAAAATAGCTTTTTTGCTGTTGTCAGCCCCGAGCGGCAGGTTGTCTCTACACTAGGTTGTTGAGTTTTGGGTTGGTCAGGCAAACCATGGAGGCAGTGTTTAGTCCCAGTATGTGGCTGTCGTCCTCCTCGCGTCCCCCTTCCGCCCCCCCTGCGATGTTGCTCAGCTATCCATCACGCTGTCGCCGCCGCCATGACGCTCCCACCACCCAGCTCCATCTTCATTAGCCTGACCTCATCCGCCGCCCGCAGAGACACGAGCCCAGAGCACGCCGCTTCACTTCCAATCGCGCCGCACTTGCATCACCGTTAAGACCCGGCCTACGTGGCGAACAGAGCAACAAGACCTCCTCAAAGGTTGTGCTCAAGGATTGAGGAGCTTAAACATCTCATTCCGCACTGACTGACAGATGGCCAATCAGAATTTTTCTCTTGGTTTTATGTCAACTTGGGGTGGGGTGCTTTCTTGTTGTCGGCTGACCGGCAGAGCGAACGGACGCCGCGCGATCGGATCAGATCAAGACGTGGAAATGAAGCCAAAGGCACAAGGTCACTAGCAGAGAGCAGACTTTAAATGTTGTGGAGGGGCTGGAGGCATTAACATGGCCGGCACACCCTTACAGGAGTGCTGATAAGGCAGAGCTGGGCTCTGGTGGCTTCCTGGCAGATGACAGGGCAGTGAGGGCAGCAGAGCCCCGTTAACTCACCGCTTTCCTCTCAGCCCACAGATTCAAAGGCTGATTGAAATGCTCCCTCCACTTCAGCACTTCATTTTTGTCTCCAGGTATTAAATATTATACTGGAGCAGGGTCATGCTAATGACCATATCTGAGTTTACGTTCTTCTCAAGAGATTAGGTTTCAAACCACTGCAGACATATGCCAAATAACAATGCTAAACAGGTGCTTAAGGTTGCTTAGCAAATATGACTGCCTTAACACCATGAATCACCCAACAAAATGATTTGCAAAAATAGGAATGTATTTGTGTGCTGAAATAATGTCCTTATTTGATTTGCCATGACTTTGGGCTGAATTCACTGAGGCAGAGTTTGAAAGTAAATTCTGGTATCAGTAAAACCACCAGCAGTCTCCTTCACACCACCCTTGTCTTCCTCTTTTTTGTTTTTGCAGATGTGATGTGTGTTGTGTGTGTGTGTGTGTGTGTGTGTGTGTCTGCCTGCTGTGTGTGTGTGTGTGTGTCTGTCTGTCTGTCTGTTTATCTGCTGTGTGTGTGTGTGTCTGTCTGTCTGTCTGTGTGTGTGTGTGTGTGTGTGTCTGTCTGTCTGTCTGTGTGTGTCTGTTGTGTGTGTGTGTGTGGTTCACAGAGTTCCTCTGTGGTCTAATCTCGCTCAGGGCTTCAGTCCACACCAGCGACACGCTGCTCCTCAGGTTGGCTCCCGCTGCCCCGCCGTCACGAGTTCCCAAACTGTTTGCTTTCCGCCCGCCGCTGAAAGCTGCCTGTCCAGAAAGTAGATAAGACACGCTGCCTGTGATGTGGACCGGCCTTCTGTGTGCAGGACTCTGAGATAGCGACACGTGTTCCTATGATGTTTGGCTATTGGTGTTAGCAGACATGCAAATGAATGCATGAATGAAGACAAACACAAGCTAGCAGAGATAGCCAACTGCTTTTCTACCCTTTCAAAGGTGTTCAACATGCATGGCAGTGTACAGCTGTGACTTTGCATCTTATTTACGTTAAAAACACATCCATTTACATGTTATCAGGTTCTATGTACGGACCTGTCTTCATTACTCAGGAAATCTCCCTCTAATTGATCTCCTCTATCAGTGCGGTCTTATCGGTTTGCCGTCTTGCTGTAGCTCCCTGGAATCTAATAAGTGTGAGCCCATGAAATGTGTCACTTAGCTGCTGTCCCTCCTCCTCCTTCCTCTCCCCCTCCCTCGTCCTGCGTGTCCCCGTCCCCATCCCCCCTCCTCTCGCAGGGCCGCTGCACACGTGATAACTGCAAGTACCTGCACCCCCCGCCGCACCTGAAGACCCAGCTGGAGATTAACGGCAGAAACAACCTGATCCAGCAGAAGACGGCCGCGGCCATGTTGGCTCAGCAGATGCAGTTCATGCTGCCAGGAGCCCAGCTGCAGCCTATAGTGAGCTGACCACCGCCTCCTACACCAACACATGGCCTGGACATGCTAGAGCTGCAATCAGCTAACTAAATTAAATTGCTAATTGCTAATTGTACATTGCTAATGTGCTCTTACCCCCCTCCACCCTCTCTGCTGTTGCCTCTTTTTTGGTTTATTTTTGTTTCTATCTTCTTTCTATCTCCTTCTCCCTCCCTCTCTCTCTCTCTCTGCTTGTCTCTCTTCTTCCCTCCTTCTGTCTCTTCCTCCCCTCCCCCTCTCCTCGTGGCAGACCTCGTTCCCAGTGTCCCCCTCTCTGGCCAGCAACCCCGGCATGGCGTTTGGCCCGTACCTGAGCCACATGAGCCCCGGCATGGGGCTGATGCCCGAGCTGCTGCCCAGCGCCCCCGTGCTGGTCCCGGGGAGCCCCACGGGAATCGCCATGGGGAACGGAAACTCGGCGCAGAAGCCGACGCGCACAGACAAGCTGGAGGTACAGTACTGCAGTGCAGCAGGCAGGCAGGCGGCTCACGCTGCGGCGCGGCCACTCCGCACGCCCCTACAGCCCTCGCCATGCGCGCCAGCGCCTACAGATTGGGCACATATGTGCTAGAATGCATTTGGGGCAGTGCCATGGCTAAAACTGGGCTAGCAGTCAGCAGTGCGGGCTCTGTCAGCAGTTCCAATCTCCTCCATAAACAGCAGCTCTAGTGGGCTTTAGACTGTTGGAAATACTTTTAATGTAAGCCACAGTGAGATTGTCTTAGTGAACTTCAATGGTAGACACTGGGTTTAGTTTATGTTGTGGAAAAAGTATTCTTGAAGAAGTATACTTTGATGTGTGTTGAACTGAATGAACTGTAAAAAAGCTGGAACAGAGCTGTCATGAATGCCACAGAATATTTAGCAAAACTCTGATTTGATCTTATTTTGTGCTCTTGCTCTTGTCTTATATCATGTAGCATGATAAGAACTAGAGTAGGACTAGATGAAGACGCATGCACATGTGTTCATCAGGACCTCAGGGATATGTCATACTGTCATACACACATGGGGCTGGCTGCTGCTCCAATGCTTTCTGTTTCCTCTATGCTCAGGTGTGCCGTGAGTTCCAGCGGGGTAACTGCACCCGGGGCGAGAACGACTGCCGCTACGCGCACCCCATGGAAGCGGCCATGGTGGACGGCAGCGAAAACTCGGTCATCGTCTGCATGGACTACATCAAGGGCCGCTGCACCCGCGACAAGTGCAAGTACTTCCACCCGCCCGCTCACCTGCAGGCCCGGATCAAGGCCGCCCAACACCAGGCCAGCCAGAACGCCGCCGCCATGGTGAGTCGGACAGGGGATACACCCCACCAACCCACCTGACCAAAGTTCTGCGTCTCTCTGGCCACAGCCCAAGTAAACGCTGACCCCTCAGTAGCCTTGACCAGCTATGGTTCCCCAGTAAATACTGCATTCCGAAAGTGACCGCTCACTGACCCACTTCTACAGAATGTCAGAGGAAACTGTTTTAAAGACAAGAGGCTTAATTGGTAGTCCTGTTCTGCTCCTCGTTCTGTATGGATTGCGAACATTTAACTCAAAAGTTTATGTTGGATGAATTGCAGTATTTTATATGTATTACTGTACTTTAAACTGTATTATTATATATGATGGATGGTGTGCCGGAGGGTCTAGTCATTGATGACATTTTTAATGCAATTCCCCCACATTGATCTCCTAGCTAAGACCACACATTTAGATTCAAGCGAAAGCATGCCGTACCACCACAGCAGTAAAACTGTCCTACATAATGACCCACCTTCCCAAATAGCCGCAGCAACATGGAGCTATAAATATCCACACGTCAAGACTTACATTGTTTTCAAAGTTCGTTGTTTTCCACGTACTTCTTGTTCGGAAAGGACTGGACCTCTATGGCAAACATGTTTGGCTGCATAGCAAGGGAGAATAGTCCTTGTACTCGTCCTTGTCAAAAGTCCCCCTATTTAATCACTGTGACACTGTGATCAAAGTCAATTCAATAAGAGCACTTCCTCATTATGCATGTAAGTGTCCAGACAGCCTGATGTATTAAACGCACTCTCTTGACATTTTAGGTTGTGAATTTCAAAGATGCGCAGAGCTCCTGCCACCTGACAGTTCATAGATTAAGCGTGTTGTGTTGGCATCATCAGCAGAGGGCTAATTCATACCCACTTAAACCCAGCAATTATGGAGCTGCTCAGTGTGTGTTGCTGATTTTTCAACAGTCTGTTAGATTTGTGTGCATGCATGCGTGCGTGTGTGTGTGTGTGTACTGTATGCGTGAATGTGTGTGTGTGTGTGTATGTGTGCATGTGCATGACTGTGCGTGTGTGTGTGTGCGTGTGTGTATGTCTGCCTTTGTGTGTGTGTGTGCATTTGCGTATTTTTAACCCTGTTTTAACACACCCTCATATCTCTGCATGGGGCTAAGTGCTAAATTATTCAGCATCTCTGGCTGAAGCAGCTGGGTGAGGCAAGTCCTTTGTCTCCCCCTGTGATGTATGGAGGCTCCTGCCACTGTGATCAACTGCAAACAAAGTCTGTCTGCAGTGCAGGTGCAGGAAAAATAAGAGAGTGAGTGAGGGAGAGAGAGAGAGAGATGGGAGGCAGAGAAAGAGAGAGAGAAGAGAGACTATTGTTTGTGTTTTTTACTGGCATTGCCAACTGAATTTAAATGAGAGGTAAATGTTAAGGACGTAGCGAGAGCGCATTTTTGTTCCCTGTGTTAGCATTTGACGAGCAGGGCTCTGGATTTCAGCTTGACATTGATCACCGTAAGCTCATGTAGTGTTGGGTAACAGTCTGGGGAAGGAGCTAATGAATCTAACTCGGAGACATTAATGTTGCCTGCGCTAACGCTAGTCCATAAAGCTAGCCTAGCGCAGCACTCGCGCAGCCTTCTCTCTCCCTCCGCATGCATCGTCCTCATCGCCATCTCACCCTGCGTCTGCCGACTGCTCCCGCATTGCCAGTCTGTTTAGTTAGCGCTGCCACCGCCATCGCCACGGCTACATGCCCATGCTGGCCAAGCGTTCTGCCTGCCTGTTGTGCTGCGTGGTCATTGGCCCGCTGTCATCACATGCTCTCTAGCCGCTCAAGCTGCCCCAGCCTGTCGTCCGTCCCTAGAAACACACCCTGTGGCCGGCTCTGGACTCAGGCCCTTCTATCCCATAATTCTGGTGCTCAGTGTCAGAGCCTTACCTTTGCTCTTCTATAGTAAACCTATTCATTTGAAACCCTGATTTGGTCCATCTCTAGTTTGGGGTAGAGTCTCAAGATGTATCTGGATGGTCTCCATATATTGAGTAAGAAATTGACAGTGAATAATTCATGTCTTTCTGTGAATCTGCATCAGTAAGTGTGTTTGCATATTTGGA
The DNA here is from genome assembly GCF_017589495.1 of Alosa alosa. Lineage (NCBI taxonomy): Eukaryota > Metazoa > Chordata > Actinopteri > Clupeiformes > Clupeidae > Alosa > Alosa alosa. The sequence continues at coordinate 4,178,687 of NC_063209.1, forward strand.
GATTCATGGTATTCATACATTTCCCTGAAAGCTTGTAGCAAAGTGATTTTTCTGTCTTCCCATTTGTGCCTCCAATCTAATGGTGGAAACAAATGATGTTAAACTCTCACCCTGATGAACGGCACACCTGGGCTCTTGAGTAAGCAGTACATAAAATCCAATTAGTTTGCAGTCTGCACTTTTGTGTCCCTGTTGGTATATCTTCAGTGGTTGTAAAAGCCAGTGACAGATTTGTAGGGAGGTTCAGATTGCAGCATTAGATTCTGTGAAACTCAGGATGCTGTTTATAAGGTGAGCTTTGGTCTTCTGATCCAGTCTCACCTTGAGCTCCTGACACCCCATTTGAGTGTTTATCTCTCACCATCTCTCTTTTTATATTATGGCTTTGCCTCTTATTTTCTCTCTCTCTCTCTCTCTCTCTCTCTCTCTCTCTCTCTCTCTCTCTCTCTCTCTCTCTCTCTCTCCAGTCCTTGCCTCCAGGTTCGATGCAGGCCCTCCCAAAGAGGCCCACCATGGAGAAGAGCAACGGAGCGTCGGCTGCCGTCTTTAACCCCAGCATGTTCCACTACCAGCAAGCCCTGGCCAACATGCAGCTGCAGCAGCAGGCCTTCATCCCCACAGGTGAGACCCACGGGGCCATACGGACGGGGCCACCCACCCTTGTGCTGGGCTGGGCTGGGCTGAGCTGATCTGGGGCCTGTGGAAGCATCGCCACGCAGCACATAACCATGCTCCGCACGCACCACCGCCGCCACTTGTTCTGGTGTGGACCCTAGTGTCACAGTGAGCAGGTGCAGGCAGCAGCAGTAGCACGGTCCCATCAAAGCCACACCCAGCATGCATGCACAGCCTGCGGGGCTTCCTGAGCTGGACACTTTTGATACTCCTCCGCTGCTTTTTTTTCTTCTTCTATCTCTTCCTCCTGCTCTCTCCTATCTATCTTCCCCCTTTTGTCTCTCTCTTTCCCTCTGCCCTCTCTCTCTCTCTGGTTTTTCTATCCTTATCACTTTGTCTCTCTGTTTCTTTCACTCCTCCAACCCCCTCTATCTCTCCGCGTGTGTCTCTGGTCAATGCATGCGTTGCCTCGCTAATTGGTCCCCTGCAACTCTCCACCATCTCCAGATGCCCCACTGCAGCAAACACACGCACACACACACACACGCACACGCACACACCACACACACACACACACACACACACACACACACTGTAGCGCTGTACGGGGGAGATTAGCACTGTAAGCCCTGTAGACCAGAAGCCCAACTCCCCAGTGTCCTGTAGCAGGGAGCTTCCTGGGGAACAGCAACCCAAGACAAACACACGCCAGCTTGAGACCACTGCAGCTCTGCATCTGGAACCAAAGCCTGTGTGATCAGGCGAGATGAGAATGCTTCATATCCCCTACTTTCTGCTGATGCTCCCGGGGAACTTGCCAGCTGCAACATGAAGCCATGTTAGCATTAGCATCTCAGCTTCTCAGCAGGCTAACACGCAGGCTAACACAGACACTGCTTGCGTCATAGGTATACATGCAGGTATAGGTGTATACATCGTTATCGTGCTGCTACATCCACCCACCTCAGTGTGCCTGTGCTTTTGCATCTTGTCATCCTCTGTGATCGTGTGTTGTTGTTTACGGAGTCTTCCTCTGTCACATTAACCCGGATGTTGTTGATGCCCTGATGTTCCATCCTCATGTTCTGACCACCTGCCTCATCTCTCCTCTGTCCTCTCTCATCTCTCCTCACTCTCACCTCTGGGCGTTTGATGGGAAAGGCCCAGTCTTCTGCATGAGTCCCTCTGGAGGTGTTGGTACGTCCTTTGCCCCCACTCTGTGTAAGCCGATGGTCTGGGGGATGTATCTAGGCTCTCTGGAAGACTCACAGAACCTAAGACAATTAAACATCTAATTCAAATTACTAAAGTTTCATAATATTACTATGTATGCCTGCATTTGTATATTGTATAGTAACATAAGAATTCAGTAAGTTTGTGTCAATTTTTAGTCTCATGTGAGCATAATGTTAATTGTCCACACATTGGCAGTCTTTTATTCCACATTGAATGTCAAGTGTATTTGCTGTTTGGGTTATTCTGGTTAGCTAGTATATATATATTGTTTTAAACCCCAGAAAATCCTTCCATTTCATCTCATGACCTGACCTGTCATTCCCCATGTGTTGTCCATATGGAGAGAAAATATGTAGCCATCACGTTAATCTGAGGGAGGCTTTGCAGAGCTCTACACTAAAAAAAAAAATTCCAGGAGCACTTGTGCGCCCAAGTTAAAAAATGTAGGAGCACAGACACAAATTTGGGTGCACAGTCAGTTCTTTACTTAACTTACACATAATCTAACATTACACTGCAGCTAACAGTTAAACATGCCAGTGCACCAATTGCAAAGATTAAGAATGACTGACGACATTGATGACAGGCTACAGGAAACAGGATTTTAAAGATCAGTGCCTACTGTCTGTTCTATGCGAGTCTGTTCTATTTTCCTACATTTTGTTAATTTAGCTAATCCAAATATGCCTATGGTGACCTATCTGACTGCATACTGAATACTACTACTAAAACAGTCTATTTGATCTTCCACAAAACCCAACATAGTCTAATCAAGGATATATTTTTTATACTTTTATTTTTTATTTGAAATATCTGCATTGATGGGGGCAGTTAGGCAAACATTAGGCCTACTTTCGTTTTGCACTTCAGCTTCAGTGTAAACAAACAAGAATGCGTGGAAGCCTGGAGTTGTCAGTAGTGTTCTACCTTTGAATAAAATGGGAGTATTCTGGGAGGCTACTTTTTTGTGCCTGTTAAGCTACAGCTATATTTTGCATACTGCAGCCAATCGTCAACTGGGCTAAAAGGCTTGTTAGGTTACCTTTCGTTCTCTCACTGCATTCTCAGAATCTCATCCTGTTCCTCCTATATCCGATGAATTCGGTGGATAGAAGAACTAATTTCCTCAATCTAGGCTAGTCTAACTTTCCGCTTTTTCTGTGCGCTCTTGGATTTGATAGAAGCGACGACTAGCGAGTCACAACGCGAAATTGCTGACGTTGATGGGAGGTGTAGTTTTTATGCTGCATTCGCGACGTGATTCTATGGTTTGCACCAGTAATGTTTCTCGATGTTGCGGTGTATTTTGTAGACAAACATTGACATGTTTAGAAGTCATTCGCACCAGTGCGCCTAAATATTTTTTTGCACTCGCACGCAATCATTTTTACTCGCATGTGCGAGTGAAATGGGCGCACTGTAGAGCCCTGCTTTGTGAGTGAACCAGTGAGCCATGTGAAGCCCATTTTTAGAGCTCTCTATGCTAGCTGGCATGCATCAGGTAATGAGAGTTGAGTAAATGTGTGTACCGTGTTGCTTTCTGACTGACGTGCTGTTGTTGAACTCGCCACGCTGTGCATGACACTCCGTAGGAGTTTGTTGTTGGTTCAGCTTGTGATGCCAAATAGTCAAAGATTGACAGGTCCAGGAACAGTACTATTTATTTGCAGAGGAATTAAAACAAACACATTTGATATACACATGCAGTCAGCCACCAGTTACCTTTGCCTTTTTAAATGGCTTTATTTCACTAACCAGACACTGATACCACTGGCACTATGAAAATGAAAACACCAGAGGGTCTCTGTTGGTAAGGTGAGGTGGAGCCTTCACACATCTCTGCAGGCATTTTGTCGGTGTCTGTCTGTGTCCATCTGTCTGTCTGCGTGCTTGGCCAGGCCTTCTTGGCTTTTTTGACTGTGTGTGTGTGTGTGTGTATATGTGTGTGTGTGTGTTTGTGCACACACACACATAAGAGTGACTGTGTATGAGTAGCCCAGCTTGCAGAGGAGGTTGCAGCCAGAGGGGGATTGTTCAGGCTTACCAGTGGGTGGTGTTCATTTTGCCATTAAGACCTGCTTCCTGTCTCCCTCTCTCTCTCTCTCTCTCTCTCTCTCTCTCTCTCTCTCTCTCTCTCTCTCTCTCTCTGCTCCTCTTCCTCCTCCTCCATCCCTGTCTCTCTCTCCCTCTCCCTGCTGAATCTGTCTATAGGGCTATTCAAACCCCCAGAGAGCCGCTGGGAGAGGAGGGATTGGAGCAGTTGCAGGCAGCCCCACAGTCGCCTCCTATCAATGCCCGGACATGCTGGTGAGGGCAGTGTCCAGGTCCCCCCTTCCTGATTCCCCAGCTCACACACACTCCTCTCCTCTCTAGTGTTTGTCTTTAGTGGCTCACAGAGTCCAGGTCTAATATAGCACGTCTGCCCTTACAGAGTCCAGGCTGGGCCACGACATCGCCCAGTTTTAGCACTTGACTTGACTCGACTCCAACGTGCTGCGGTTGGAAGTTTAGCTCCTTCTCCTCTTTCATGGCCAGTGTTCCAGAACCTGACCCTGTTCATTTGGTGTTTTAGCGGGACTTCATTAGCTCAGAGTTTAGTCAGTGAGTCTGTTTGTGTGTGTGTATGTGCGTATGGTTGTGTGTTATATGAGCTGTCGGCTGGTTTTATTTACTGATCAGTTTTGTGTTTGCATTTGCTGTTTATTTGATATCATCCATTTAGTCACATTATTATGTTCTTTTTCAGTGTAACATTTTGCAACTTTTCAATTTTAGGTTCTCTATGCTGAAATATTGTTGTCTCTGACATGCAAGCAGCCACAGAGCTGAAGATTATGAAATTATACTGCACATGTCACTGTCTTAAACAAATATTTGGACCAGTAACTATCAGATGTTTTTATTGGCAAGACTGCAGGACAGTTAATCAAAAAAGTGTAACAAGTGCAGATGAAAGGAATGTTACGTGTTGTGTTGTGTTGTGATGTGTATGATAAGACAATACACTGCAATGCATGCTGTGTCTTACTCTTAGTTTTCTAAACACTGAGAATGTTAGTCTCGTATTAAAGTTCCTGTAGAGTGGAGAGTTGCCACTTCTGCCCCTGGTTGTCATGCCGAAATGTCAGTAAAATGTCAGACGGCCAAAAGATAGTGTAAATGAGAAAATTCCAACTATGAGAAAGTACAGGATTTCAGAGTGCCATGTATTGTGTAGTATTGCGGTCTCCCTCAGAGAGAGGGCTGAGGGGGTCATATTGTTATCGTAGGTGTGACGAGATGCTCAGCTGCTGGTGTTTTTAAGTTGCGCCCTTTGATCTGTCTGCACCACCATACATATGCTCCCTGTATGCTCCATCATTATACAACTCTCAGATATCTGTCTGATTGAATTGTATGATAATATGTTATTCCCATATTTTCTTGCCATTTTAGTTACAGTGCAAGATGTACTTTCTGGTGGAACAAGTTTGTTCTTGTCCAAAGGAAACAGATGATGTAATTTGTCATTGTTTTTAAGTTGACTTGCATGTCATGTTTGTGAGTGAAACTCCCATCTTGGCAATGTCGCTGGATTGTTGCCATGTCTCTCTCCCCTCTTCCTCTGTCATATTTGGTCATGATAATCATAACATTCCTCCTCCCCTGTCCCCTCTCCGTCTCTCGTCTGACTCGCCTGAAAAAAGTTCCCATGATGCACGGTGCCTCCACTTCCACTGTTTCGTCGGCTACGACCCCAATCACCAATGTTCCTTTTGCCGAGTCAGCAGCCTCCAATCAGGTTTGCCCCCTCATTTTGGCCTCTCCTATTATTTTAGCAGTAAGGCCTCAGACCTTGGTCCATAGAGAACACGCATTATTAAAGACGCTTTGAAGTAAAGAAGCCCAGTGTTATCTCCTTAACGCTTATCATCTGTTCTTCAACTCAGGATTCCAGCTTCCTTCAAATGTATTTGTGTTTTAAAGTATTGCCAGGTTTCCTTACTATTGTTTCTGTTGTCTTACTGTTTAACCTACGAGACCTTGGCACAGCCATCCAAATATTTCCTTGGGACTTAGTCTCTAGGAGTCCTGTCTTAGATACCCCTGGGTGAATGGTGCTCTTTTGCTTTTGAAAACACCCTGAGCCCTGCTGGATTTAAGCTCTCTATGGATCACAGATGGGCCTTCTCTCTAGCTCAGCACCTGAGTGTGGCGCTCTGTGTGTGTGTGCATGCTCACGCTTCTGTCATGCTCTCTGCGTTCTCTGCTGGAGGTTTCAGGAGAACGACACTGTGTGCTTGTACCCCTACATCCATGTTGCTCATTTGACCCTTATTCTTTTTGCCCTCTTTCTCTTTCTACTATGCTTTTGGATCTGTTCTTTTTTGCCGCCTGTTTTCTGGTTGTGTTTATAGTGTGTTCATGGCACAGTTGGATGGTTAGGACAAGGTTAATGGTAAGTGATTCTGTACTGTTTGGAAAAGATAGAGGGAAACCAAAAAGTGAAGACTATCAGGAAAGCTAGTACTTAAACAAGTAATCCAGACCCCTATAGAATGGTCTATTGGAATAGGAAATGGGAATTATTTTGAGAATATATTAGCCATTAGGATGTAACTAAATGTTTATTGTGGTGTTTCTTTTGTTATTTTCATTCATTATTGAAGTGTCATAATTTTTGTATTAGACTAATCTATGTATTAGTTGGTTTTGACATAAGCGTTCATTATTGGTCTAAGTTGATTCTGAGCTTAAGTCACACTGCCTGTCTAATGTATATAATATTTTTTCCCAGTGATGTATGTAGAAATGGATTAGGGATGGGCTGATAATGTTGTATTGTCTCTCTTATCCTTTCTCTTCACTAAATTTTAAGTTAGCAAATGACCTCATGTCAGAATGTGATTTGTTGCAGTTGCTGTGCTGCAATCTACTACCTCAGTTCTATTTTCTTGGCTGCATATAACCCTCCCACATCCCAGAGGACAATGAGGGAGTCAGCATTCATTTCCTGCTTTGCTTGCTTTTATGTTCCAATTATTTCCTAAAAGCAAATACCAAATGGTTTGGGTCTGGTGCAAAAATAGGATACCATCTTTTTGACAACAACGTGTATATTTTATGATATTTCAGATAATAGGCCTCTCACAATTTCCTCCTAAAAGCCATTAGAATTACAAAAATTGACAATAATCACCACAAATCAGACTGTCTTAACTTTTTTATTTCATTTGAATACCCCCCACCCCTCCTTTACTCCACTGACATAATGCAGTGTTGTTGCAGTACAGCTATGAAAATGTAGTATATTGAATAAGTTGTGTAATTTTATCTCTGTTTTTGTCTTTCCTTCCCTCTTTTTCTCTCTGTCTATCTTTTCCTCTGGCAGACCCCTCCGAGGTTCTGAGTGCCGACCCGGTTGACCTCCAGTGCATTCCCATGGAAACCTACTTCTGCCCCGTCCCCAAACTCTTTGTGGCCGCCCCCATGACCCTAAGCCCAGTAGGCCTCAACCGAAACTCCAGTTAATATGCCATCAGCCTGTTAGACGCCCTGTGCCCAAGAGCACAGCGCAAAATGGAATGCAGCAAACATGTGCCTAATCTATATGTTCCCCCGATGGGGCCATACATTCACTTCCCCACTCTCCTATCTCTGAAACATTCACATTGTGGATTAAAAAAAAAAAAAAAAAAAAAACATCGACAAAGGTTTTGTGAAAAAACTATCACAGGCAATACCTAAGTTTGGGCCCACAACTGTTAAAGGAAGCCAGCCATGTTGATGCAGAGATAACTTTCCCCCGAAGCGAGGCGATGTTGAGGCGGAGCTCCCCAGACCTTACAGCCATACAGACACACAGATGATTGATGGATCTCACAGTGACCCATGAGTGCACACTGGTGAGCGCATTGGAGCCTCCTGCGCAGCCTGAGAGGGCCCAGGAGAAGCGAGCGAGCTTGTGGCACAGTCTCGTGATGGCACAGCACACAGGCCTGACAGGCCGAGAGCAGAAAACAAGATGGATGTGAAGGGACCGTGTGCCTGTGTTCCAAGCTTTTCCATTCTGAGATGAGTCCCTGAGGCCTTTTTGTTTTTGTGGTGTTTTAGGTGATGTTGGCTGTTTTTATTTGGAATTTTTACCTGTTTGTTGTTTTGGTTGCCCAAGATGAAATAATGATCCTGAAAGAGCATTGACATGTTTACATTTCAAAATGGCTGTAGAACACCTCTTCTTTTTGATACTGTTTCTTGGTAATGTTTTGTTTTTAATCATATTTCCATTAGGCTATGATTGTAAGTACTTATTCCAAAACAGCATCCAGGGCAGACAGCCAGGAGGTAGGAAGGCTTCATTTTTGTGAATTTGTTTGTGCCTTTGGGTGATGAGCTCTAAATGAATGGGCTGATATCTTCTGTCTCTCCCTTTTAGTATTGTCATGGATTAACTCAGACCCACAATGCACGTGATGATTGGGAATACAACTGCAGTTGTGTGGGTACAAAAGGATCAGGCTGGAGGGTTTGTCCATGTACTTGTGTAGTTGTAAGCTATAGAAACACAGGACTGCATGTTGTAGCAATTGGCTGCATAGGGTGCATTCCTGTGTGTCGTGACACAAGCCTCCCGGCAAATTGTCATCAATGCTCGTAATGAAGTATTTAATAATGGTTGATCTGAAATGATTGTCTAATACTATGTGGTCTTTTGTGTATGTGCAATTCCAAATTTAATGAAAGAATGTTCTTCGGCAATGAGTTACAGATGATACATCCATAGTTATTGGACAGAACTATAATGTGGCAGACACATTGGAACAGATATGTCTTGGAATGTCGCTCATACCTTTTAACTGCCTTAAGCAGCTAAGTATCAATGTCTAAGTATGTCTTAACTATGTGTAAAATCAGTGTTTCTAGATTCCAGCATTGCAGACTAATTCTGTATGGATTATATTATTCAGGTAGCTGAATATCTCCTCTTGTTTTAAAATATGAATATAGAAATGTGCCCCTTGCATCCCGTCTAAGGGCATAAGGTTGATTGAGCTGCACTGTCCATTTGTCTTTTTCCTCTCGCAGTCTTGAGTGCGTCTGTCCCCTGACTGTATGCAGTGGACGAGCCTTTTTTTCTCGGGGCAGAGCCATCTCTGCCGTGTGCCATGTCCCCTGATGCCCTGGAGAGTCGCAATCTGTTTGTCCCCACCGCTTCGCTCTGGCAGCGCGTAATATGCCATTTTGAGCCCCTGATTGTGTGACCACAAAACAAGAGGTTTGAGCAGAGCTGCCCTTCCTAATTTAAGATAGAATGTACTGTAGAGATTACGCACACCTCTGTGACCAGAAAGGTGGGTTAGATGCCTGGTGTCAGCGTATAGGACAAAAGATCTGCATTCTCCCAGGTGTTTGGTTCCCTGATGCCTGTAATTTTATTGCATTTTAGTTATTAATATCCCAAAAAACAAGCAGTTAACAGTGCAGTTGCCAACAGGAGCGCCATTTTGAACCCGTTCATTTATTAAACTACTTTTAGCTCAGTACTCCTAACACTGCACAAATAAAGCCTAACATTATTGTAAACTAGACACGTTTGGTATAGGATAAGGTGGACAGTCACTCTGAATCACTTGTTGCACTTAGTGTGATGGGATGTTTGGTAAATTTGCCACCTCTGAGTGTCTCATCTCATCTTGTTGAACAGGATCTTAGATGTTGTGAGAGATTGTCAGAATGATATGGGTTTTTGATCACAGTAACACCCTCTTGTTCAGCTTGTGTGAGAGTACTTGCACTCATCTATGGATAGAGGCATTGTTATAGGCCTATCCCCTGTGTTGCTAATAGGCTAGGTGATGTCCAAAACATGGCAGTGTGTGGCTTGTTTCTTGAGAGGTACCGTTAGTTGATTTTAGAATCAGGTTGAATTTGTTATTGTCTATTTGGTGCTTTTGGGGATTTTTTTTAAAGAGCAGTTGGTTTCATTAACATTGGTGTGTCCTTGCTTTCAAGTCACTGGACTCTAAACAGCAGTAGGACATTTTAGGGAGTGAATCAGTGTGCAAGTGAAAGAGATGGACCCAGCATGTGGTTCAAATGGCTTTGCTAACAAAGGTTGACTCCTAGAATGACATCCAGAAAGGGCCTTATCTGCATATTTGAATGTGACATTTAGGACAAATAGAATGTCAGATGAGATTGAGAAAGAAGGCATTTTGTTTGGGGGGGGGTGCTAAAATGGCTGGACACTGCATCTCTGTAAGACCGTGGCCCTGTTGCGCCTGTGAATGCATGTGAATGTGAATTTGCTATGAGCAGCAAATAGGTCCCATGTAATCATTATACCTAGTGTGTTATTGTGAATGGAAGTGGATAGACAACTAGGAATAGAAGAAAGGGGCTTGAGCATATTGTAGCTGATTAGAGGGTAACAAAATCAAAACCACAGAAAGGCAATTTACTGTGTCATGAGTATCTGGTAGATTATGTGTGTCTAAAAATTATTTTGGTAAAATATGTGAAATCTGCATTATATATTATAAGTCTAATATGTTTTCGTCTTTAAAGTAACTGTTCAAAAAGATGTTCAGAAATGTTGTCATTTAAAAACAAATTATCTCATTTCAGTTACTAAAATTCGGAAGCTTATTACTATGTACTTCAAATGCATTTAGTTGGATCTTAATGTCCTGCCAAGCTGTGGGATTCTCCTCTCTCTCCTTCACTGTTCCCACTCGCTTGCCCTCTCTCTCTCTCAGTGAGAATTATGCCTTCTCCAACTGCTGTCCAGCTGGAATTAACAAAATACTTGATTAAAGAAACAAACAAAAAAAAAATAATGTGCCTCGTTGGGGGGGCTTAAAGTTTTAAGTACACTTACCTTTTTAAGAAGTGTGTTACTTGTACAAGATTCAGTAGTTATCTAGAGAATGATTTAGTGTAAATATGAGAGATAGATTTTTTTTCATGTTTTCCCATGTGTTTCTCACAGTGGTATTTTTGTTACATTCTGTCTTAATTATTAGCCAAGAATCAGTCTGTTTTTAGACAATGAATTGTTAGTGAAATTTATGTCATTTTATGTCATTTAAAATCTTCTTTCATCATCATAAAAATTCTCATTGCATGACTGAGATATAACCCAATTCATGAATAGTTTATGTAGACTGTAGTGTAAGAGAATCAGAATTAAGAAATATATCAACATAAATATATACATTTGTATGTATACAATGATAGAGTCATTGTTACTTATGATAGTAAGTTGTTGTTGCTATGGCAACAAAACTACAACATGGCTACCTTTGTATATCTTAATTGTGAATTTTTTCACACATAAACTGAAATAATGTACAACGTTAACTTATTCAGAAAGGAAATGTGTAGTCTGGGATTTAGTGATTGAATATTTTGTAAGTAAAAAAAGGTGAAAACAATATCCAAAGGCCCTCTGGGGAGATCATATGTTATTTGTTTTGGTTTGGGGTTTTCTAATTATTTTATGTTCTGATGGGGTGTTGATCTGTTTTCAAAGTGGGAGTTTTAGTATGCAGCATCTGAGCTTTTGAATTGATGGGTTGGATCGAGGGAAGAGAGACTTGTTTCATTTTATGTCAAAGAGATGGAAATGTTTCCATAATAGTAATCACATAAGTAATCACACTGAGCATATCTCACTATACTTGGCCATTTACTGTGGACAGGACAGCTGTCACTGTCAGTGCCTGTTGTGGTTGTCTGAATGCATATCCCATTGTCAGGTCTCCTTCTCCCCTTTGATCCATCCAGTCTGGGCCCAGCTGTGCTGGGAGCCAGTGGCACTGGCTGTGATGCCGTCAGTGTACGAATGTGTGATATTCACCTTGATTGCACTTATGTACATAAGTCAAAATACTCAGAATTTATTTTGAATATACATAGATATATATAGCAAATTGATATAATTCAACTGACTATATCGGTCGGAATACAGGTAAACAGTGGTCATTTTAATAGGCTGTAAAAGAGATAGATGCTGTTCTGGGTTTTGAGGGATTTGTCTTTTGTTCTGTTTGCTATTGCCCTTTTACTGTTCAAAGCATGGTTTTCTCACTGAAAAAAGGGATGTATGGATACACTTGTATCAAAGAAGCTTTGTAGATTGTCATAGCTTACAACAGAACATTGTGCGCAATGTGCCCTAAACTAAATCTGATTCTGGAGGTGTTTGGAAAAGGGATTGTAAAACTAAACTCTTTCAGACTAGGGGCCACTTGTGTCCAGACATCAGAAACCAAAGAGCCACCTGTTACTGTCTCGCTGTGTTCTCTGAACACGACCCAGTGATAAGTTTTGTTTTTGTGAGTAGGCCTAGTTTTTCTGAAGTTGACAAGGTGAACTAACATATCTGCCATACTGAAGACCTGTAAATCAAGGCCTATGATTGGATTGCTAATCTTGGTCTGCCCCCTGCAGGCTAAAATTGGAACATACAGTATAATAGGTACTTGGGATCAGATGATGCTGTGGGCTCATTGCGACAAACACACAAACAGTGAACTTGAGTTATTGTCTTTTGTACAGGGGGTTGAATTCTTTTTAACATTTTATTTTACATTACTTAATGTTTTATTGTTTTCATGACAACTCTCCACAAAATATAACAGTGGATTTGCCATCGGCTTTCAACCAACCAATTCAATATCAACAACAGTCACACAAGAACTACACATCCAGAAAAAAGGCTCTGCTAGTGCTTAACGTGTACATTTAATGTTTTTCAATTGCTTTGGAAGCCAATAAATTTTGTTGCCATGGCACTTGTCCTAGAATTGGAGGAGGGGCTGAGTCTGTTGGTTGCGATGTGTCAGTGCACCATTGGGTCAAGTAGAAATGGTGCAAGGCCTTTTGGCCTTTTGTTAAATTGCAGACAGAACAGATTTTCAGACAAATTGAAGCACCTGCTTAAATCACTTCCATCACTGTGCTTCATTAATAGACAAAAAAGCATCGCCCCCAGTAGCATGTCCTCTTGTGCCTAAGCTCTGAACAGAGAACACACTCTAAATGAAGAAAGTTGTTACTTTTCTACTCCTGGTAGGGCCCTAAAGAGTAACACCCTAAAGATCCTTTGCAGAGTTTCTGAAGCACCCAGAAACAGTCATTTTAGCTCTGCCGACAAATTCAAATAAATTCTCTTAGAGACATTGCTCAACTGTCCATACAGGTTTTGTCCCTTTAAATGTATTCTTTGGGAATAGCCGTAACTTGCAGTCAAGCTGAACAAAGCTGAGAATGTCCACATTGCCTTTAAGCCATACATAACAGGCTCCCCTCTCCTCCACTTTAGGACACAGTGAAACTGAATGCTTTTACTCTTACTGTTAAATGCTTCTCTTTCTATTTAGCTTGTCGTACTTGTATGTGCTAAACAACTGTGCTTCATGCCAATCTCTTTTGCTATGAATAAGTATCTAGATATATGCATACATTACTTCTGATGTTTTTGTTGGACGTTTTAATAAAGCACTTATGGCAATTTCTCTGTAGCTTGTGTTTATTTCCTCAAGCTCAAGTTGACAGAGCATGTTTATATTTATTTTAGATCAAATTCATGAATGCTCTTCACAAAGGTGAACAACAGTAAAGCAGGTTCAAGAAGAACAATAGAAGGAAGTGGTGTCAGAGTCTGCGTGTGAATGTGACTTGTCTTGGCCCGTCCTGTATGCGTCACTTTGGTCTTATTTGTTTCCAAATGTCTACAGCAACTCAGCCAAAGCGTCTGCACTCTTGACACTAAAACCTATACCATGTTAGTAAGGTCTATTTTCTTTATAAACGAAAAGCATTCCAGACTAAGGACCTCATACAATGTTTAATTCAGGATTTATCTTCACACATTCTTATTTCCCATGCCTTAAAGACACAATAGAGAGCTCAAGTATTTAAGGTGGTCATAAGTTTATGCTCAGGAGATCTTTTGTCAAAATGCATTTAATTAGCTTTAACCTCCTTAACACTGAGCAAGCAAGGCATGAGTTTTTGTCAACGTTGTGTTGTTGGATCAGAATCATGACAGGCTGGCAGTGTTTTTTCAATTATAAATATGGAGTTTTATGTCTGGCCACACAAAAAATTGCAATTTACATTATTGCAACTACCAACTGCAAGTGCAACTACCACTTTTTAATGCTGCCTATAGGTATCACTGACACTGGCCCACAAATTCCAATTAATGTAAGAGTAATGAACTACTGAAAATATTTAAAATGGTATCTTTTATTTTGTCTTAAAACAAATATACAAAGTTAATTCCTGACTCAAACATGTTTCAATCAATTAGACATAATTAGGCTACACTTTCAGAGTTAGGCCATCATATTGATTGAATATAGTTAAACAGGGCTTCACATAGATATTTGATATCTAGCCTACAAAATATCGACTATTGACTAACCAACTAGATTTCATAGACATTGCACTAAAACTCTGAATTTGGGGATTTAATTATTCATCACACTATAGGCCTATGTAGATGCATGATGAGAATGTTTTCATTGAACACAAAACTGTTACAATCATTAGTTAAATCTGAAACATTATACCCACTAGTTTACAAACATCACATCTTCATGAACTGTACGACCTCATTTTCCGAAGGCCCTCCCAGTCGCAAAGTAGGCCAATGAGAATGGACATATGTTTTGGAATGACCAATTAACATACAGATCATCAGGCGGTACCCACCTTGATTTATGGGCCTGCAACTAAACTTGAAAGTCTGCATTGGCCCGTTCTGCTTATGATGGGCCCAAATGCAGCGAAATCTCTGCATATTTAGCGCCAGCAGTTGTTGAGGAGTCTTGAACCTACAATGGGATTTGCGTCCTGTAGCTCCAGGAATAGTGCTCAAGGAATGTGTACGGGCAGATTACGACTCTGATCAGCGGTGTTCTGAGAGACGAGACAGGGAGAGGCCGGTTCGATGCAAGGCCGGCGGAGTAGAGGTGTCATTTTCGTTTGAAGCAACGTGTTGCTTGCATTATATTGGACTGAAATTTAATTCCGTTCGATTAAAACGGTGGTTTAAGACAGTACGCTTGGAGACAGGTGAAACGCCGAGCATTCTTCAATGTACTGGTGACAGTCATTTTGAAGTTGCTAATATTACTCGGATAGCTTAGGTGGAATAGCTGGCTAGTTGGCTTACAAGCTAGCTAATGTTGTTTTGGGAGCTAACGGTAACTCCTAGCTTTATCCAGATTTAATGCAACCAAAATGGAAACGGAATGGAATGGGTTGTGATCTCATGGCCCCGAATTTAGCTGTCAAGATGAACTTTAACTTATAACAATATTTTCCAAGTTTTGGATCTGTCCTTATTTTGGGGCTTGATGATCTCAAAGTATACGTTTGGAGTTTGTGTAAAGGTAGCCAGCTAACCATACCTAGCTTGCTAGCTAACAAACAAGGTTCGTTAGAGAGAGTATGGATGGGCGTAGCGGCTTCAGTTTTACTTGCTAGCTAGCTATCTAAGGCAAATAGCTAGTAGAACGCGGGCGTTGCTCAGTTTTTCGAAGGCACGTTGCAAAGATTTTTGTCTTATGTTCAACTTTTTGAAAAATCTCGGTGGTATACTTGCTTTTGCGACTGCTGTCCACACAGCTACAGCCCGTGTTGGGATTTGTATAGTGTAAGGTTAACGTTAGCCGTTTGATTTATGTAGCTTGTGAACAAACACCTATTAGGTTGGGTCAGGCACATAGCTACACCCCAATGAAGGAGTACAAAGTGGTTGTGCTGGGCAGTGGTGGCGTCGGTAAGTCCGCGCTTACCGTCCAGTTTGTCACCGGCACATTCATTGAGAAATATGACCCGACTATAGAGGATTTCTATCGGAAAGAGATTGAAGTGGATTCGTCCCCGTCAGTGTTGGAGATTCTGGACACAGCAGGAACCGAGCAGTTCGCATCGATGAGAGACCTGTATATAAAAAACGGCCAGGGCTTCATCCTAGTTTACAGTTTGGTCAACCAACAGTCATTTCAGGTAATACTTCCAGCAGTTCTAACGATGTAATGATTGTACTCTTCACCATCTAATTGATAAATGCTTCAAGGTGTTTTCAACATGTCCTTTCATGACTTAAGTTTCACTAGTTTTGTTTTATTTGATGTTTCACATGGACATTCTGTCACTACCTACTACTTCTCAATCCATCAACTTAGTGCCCTTCTTCTGTACATGATTTTGACCTTTGCCCCCCCAGGACATCAGACCCATGAGGGATCAGATTGTGAGGGTGAAGCGCTTTGAAAAAGTCCCGCTCATCCTTGTGGGCAATAAAGTGGATCTGGAGTCGGAGCGAGAGGTGGCGGGCTCTGATGGCCGTGCCCTGGCTCAGGAGTGGGGCTGCCCCTTCATTGAGACATCAGCCAAGAGCAAGACCATGGTGGATGAGCTGTTTGCGGAAATTGTGAGGCAAATGAACTACGCCACACTGCCAGAGAAACAGGAGCAGTGTTGCACAGCTTGTGTGGTGCAGTGAAGACACTGTTCTCTACAACCATACTACCCCCTTCACCCCAGGTAAAGACATACAAACTCCATGTTCACTTGAGTTAGGATGGGCTACATGGGCCTCTTTCTAGCAAAGAAGTGACAAAACCTCTGGAACCTACCCAAAACCCAATCACAAAAATAACCTACTGGTGTTGACCATAGTTTTTTATATTGTCATCAAAACTGTATGTTGTACTTTTAGAGAGTTTAGCCTGAGCGAGAAGAGGGTAGTGGTGTTGGCTGAAAATTGTGAGGAGAGAAAAGAGGCTTGGTTTGTGAGTCTGTTGAGTTTGTTATCATTAGATCACAGAAAGAATGTGGCGTGAATAATATAGCGGCCTGAGCCCTAGGCCAGAGAAGTGAGGTGGGCGGGGGTCTCGGGGATGAGGGCTGTGGGTGGTGGAGCTGGGAGATTCCCAGGGAAGAAAAAGGAAAATGTTACATCCTGAATGAAAATTGATGTTCCAAAACAGGAAGTAGATATCTACCCTGTTTGAAAGGCTCTTCAGACACACTCACAGGAATTCTGTGCAGATATTCAACTGAGTGTGTCATGTAAAGATGTTTGTTTTTTTTTTTTTTTTTTTTTTTTTTCCGCTCGCATCTGTACTCCTCTCAAATGCATGTTTGAATACAGCAACTGGAGATAAACAGCTGGAGATATGTTGTCTGTAATGCCTTGTGTAGTTATGGGTCACCTTGTGTAGTTATGGGTCACCTTGTGTCTTGAACACTCAGCCACTGATTTTTACACAATGTAATTTCATGAATAGGTTTGTTGAGCTGTTTGTATGTCCTAGACAATGTAAATTCCTCCAGATCTAAAAGCAATTAGGAGAGGCACTTGTGTAAAGCTTCTGCCTTTCTCAATTTGTAAATATATTTGCAAGAGTGTAGGAGTTGCGATTTCAACACCATAGTATTATGGACTTAAGTGATCTAAAGCACAAAAAGTCCATAATGAGTAGCTATTGGGAACGGCAAGTATGTTACTCTTGGTGCTCTTAATGGTGACAGTTGTCCAAAAGCTGGCTAGTGTAGGAGTCTTGCACATCCAGTCACCCCCCTCGTATGCATAAGAGATCATTTGTGGCTTCGAAGTTATTTTTACACTGTGCTTTTATACTTGCTGGATTAGGATAGTCTTTTTAATTTTTTGAAAAGTTAAATAAGGAAGTTATTACTCCATGAGACGTAATTGCATTAACCCGCCTAATGTTAATCCTAATCGCAACTGCCATCATTGCCTTTTGGAAAGCTGGAGGATGCTTATGCTCATTGTAATTCATATAGAAGTACCAATGGTGTAAGCAACACCACTTTACTGTAATTGGAGTTCTACATGTATTGAGCTATTTATGGCCAATGCTATTGAGTTACTTTATCATCAGCTGGTCAAGTAGACATTGTTTATAAAGTGAAATTTGTTTGTGTAGTCTGTAGAATTGGAAGCTAATAAGAAAAATGTCTTTCCTCTTGTTTCAGACACATTACCTGGCAGGATGCCCTTTGAACCAGTCTGCTTCAATGACGTCAGACCCCGTCAGTCACACCAGCGACACCACACCTGCACACTTCTGATGCTGGTTGGCTGCTGAGGCCAGTTTTGCCCCACTGAAGGCAATAAAGGGGGCTTGAACTTCTCCAACCCCTTGATAGCCTGACTGTCGAGCACACTCACCTACAAATGCACTGGCCTTTTGGGTGATATAGGAAAGACATAATATAACACATAGCAAAGACAGACTATAGTGGATAGGTGACATGACAGGGCTATTGATTTTTAGTATTTTTCAAAGGGCGTTGGGCTAATGAGCTGTTTGTGCTCATGGCTAAAGCACCCTGTAGGTGCTCAGCCATATATAAATATATACCCTGTGTTTAAATATTTTAAATTTGGTATATAATTTTAAGTGACAACAGTCCGCAGGTTTGAGACCTGTGCTATCTGTATTTTTTTACAATGTATGCTTTTTCTCCCTCTTCTTCCTTATTAATCTATTTATTAAAATCTTTAATTATTGTGGTAGCTACTTATTGCCTTTTATTTTGTATTGGTGGTTGTTTTGCTTATGTGACCGCAGTATGCTTTGTTTCTGAAGTGGAGCATTAACGACGCCTTAAATGATTTCAGTCTTCAATATGTTGTCAGTGTCCCTTTATTTCTTCCACGAACACGCCTTTATCATAAAAAAAGAACTGGAAAAAGGGTGTTTTATGAATGCCAAGCTAGGTCTTTCCCACGTAGATTGTGCAATGTGAATAACCTTTTTGTGTGTGTGTGAGAGAGAGAGAGATTTGTGTTGGTTTATACATACAGCTCTGGAAAAAAATAAGACCACTGCAATTTTATCTGAAATCAGCATCTCTACATATACTGTAACAGCCATTCCATTCCAACGTTTCCAACACAACACAATTCCAACAAGCACACCTCATTCTACTTAACTCATTGAGTGCCAAAACGTAATATTACGTTTTTAGCTTTTGTTTTTTAAATTATGAAACTAGACACTTAACACACCTTATGTGTGATTTTGGGAACTCTGTGATTAATGGAAATGAAATATATGATGATCGAAAACTCATGAAAACGCACAATCTGGACATTTTATCCTCATCCAAAGCTCCCGAAAACAGCTTTTTATCCTCATCATTATTTTATCATTAGAGGGCATGAAAATGCACTCTACTGTTATCCGATTTCTTATTTTGTCTTCTACATATTTGTGCGTTTAATTCAGCTTCAACCGTTTGACGTAGAAACTTCGTTCAAACTGTGTTGCGTAGGTCTTACTTAGGTGACTTCAGCTATGTATTTTTCAACTTTGTAACATTTATACTTTTTGAACTATTAATTAAAAACTACTAAAAAATTCCCCATAGACTTAACATTGGCGATTATGACATCACAGTAGGGCACTTAGAATCCTATGCCAAGTGTTCCGGCCACCTCCAGAAACTGTCTGTATCAGGCTTTAAGCATACAATCTGGCTCTATTAAGACTACAGATCCTGTTTAACTGCTTCCTCTGCCCACAACTGTTTCAAAATAAAAGTCTCCACTACAATAATTCCCTATTAAATAATTTGACCATTTAAACTATCTAACTATTTAACTTTTGAACTATTCCAACTGTCAGTTATCATCAACTATGCCTCTAGCCTACTATATTAAACCACCACCTACCTAGCAACCAATTTAGCAACCATTGAAATTAAGCATCTATGTCAGTTTCCATAGCAACCAACATGATTATACTAGCAAACCACTGTAGTAACTCCTTTATTTCTCTTAGTAGCTACCATGGACACCCTAGCAACAACCTAGAAACGACTTCAAGTACCCTAGCAACAGCCTAGCAACCACATTCACAGTTAAAACCTAGCAACCAACATTAACTTAGCAACCAGCATAGCAACCACCATAACTACTCTAGCAACAGTCAGTTGTCATCAACTTTGACTCCCGTCAACTGTTTCCTCTCCCCACAACTGTTTCAAAGTAAAACTCCTCACTACAATAATTCCATTTTAAATAATTTAACCATTTTAACTATCCAACTATTTAACTGTTCAGCCTTTCAAACTGTCAGTTGTCATCAACTATAACTCCCGCCAACTGTTTCCTCTGCCCACAACTTCAACTTCAAAATAAGTCCTCAATACAATAATTTGCTATAAAATAATTTAACTATTTAAACTATTTAACTGTTCGGCCATTCCAACTGTAAGCTGTCATCAATTATGGCTCCCCGCCAGCTTTTTTCTCTATCTGACCTCCATCTTTTTACTTAGATTATATTTTAGACAATATTCAACAATATTTCATTCAGCAGCCATTTTTGCATTTTCATGCACTCGTAATTTCCTGGAATTACATTTTCTAGTTCTCGTTCTCTAGTTCTAGTTCTAGAATCAGTGACGCATGCACATCAGGTCAAAACCAGGCCATTTTCGTGGGTCTATCACTAGGTGGCAGTCTCGCTAATCACTTCCCGGAAAGTTTACACAAGTAAGTAACAGGCAACACTTCATATTTCATGAAAGACGTTATATCTCCATTTCTAGAAAAAAAAACAGCGATTTTGATGAAAACTAGCCACTGTTTAGCTTGGGATTTCTCAGGAACAGAGGCGTGTAGAAATACACCGTTTGCACCCACCGAGAGCTTAAAGTCTCACCTTTTAAACGAGCCATGTGTTCATAGCTAGGCCTATAACACAGGCTGTGGCTGTACACAAATCATCAATGGACAAAGCTCCCGAAAACAGCTTGGCATTCAATGAGTTAATAAGGTAGCCTACTGATTAGGTGATAACTTGAACCAAATCTTTACAGTACTAGGAGGAGTTGAAAAGAACATTTGAGTGAGGAAAAGAAGGGGCAATTCTGGCTTTACTGGAATAGTGATACAGTGAGCGTCAGGTTGCTTCCATCCTGAATATTTCTAAGAAGGCGGTTTTTAAGAACAAGGTCGAGCAGCAGACATTAGGGACAACAAAGCTACAGATCGGCAGAATGCGAACACAGCTCTCCACTGACCAGGACCGTCAATCAGCTCTCCACTGACCGGGATGACCGTCAACTCATTCGAATGTCACTCCGCAACCGTAGGATGACATCAAGTGACCTAGAAAAAGAATGGCAGCTGGGGTGAAGTGCACAGTGAGAACGGTTCAAAACGGGCTCCTAGGGGCAGGGCTCAAGTCGTGTAAATATAGATATAGTTTTTATATTACTTTGTCTACATTATTCTCTTATATGTCCATATTTATTCTCTAGACTTTACTTTTCTGCTGTAAGTGCATGTTGTGTGTGATGTCTGTATGCTACTGAGACCTTGAATTTCTCCTTGGGGATCAATAAAGTATCTATCTATCTATCTATCTATCTATCTAAAGCTAGAAAAAAAAACCTTCATCAATGAGAAGCAAAGAAGAGCCAGAGGTTTATTAGACCATAAGGATTACACCATAGACGACTGGAGTAAGGTCATCTTCTCTGATGAGTCCAATTTTCAGCTTTATTAAACACCTGGTCGTCTAATGGTCAGATGGAGACCTAGGCCTACAAGCCACAGTGTCTTGCACCCACTGTGAAATTTGGTGGAGGATCGGTGATGATCTGGGAGTGCTTCAGCAACGCTGAAATCGGACACGGGCAGATGTATCTTTAAAAAGGACACATGAATCAAGCCACGTACAAGGTTATCCTGGAAGAAAACTTGCTTCCTTCTGCTCTGACGATGTTCCCCAACTCTGATAATTGTTTTTTCCAGCAGGACAATGCTCCATGCTACACAGCGAAGTCAATCAAGGTGTGGATGAAGGACCACCAGATCAAGACCCTGTCATGGCCAGCCCAATCTCCAGACCTGACCCCCATTGAAAACCTCAGGAATGTGATCAATAGGAAGATGGATGGTCACAAGCCATCAATCAAAGCTGCTTGAGTTTTTGTACCAGGAGTGGCATAAAGTAACAGCATGTGAAAGACTGGTGGAGAGCATGCCAAACCACAAAGCAGTAATTGCATAATACTGTCTACACTGCACTATATCTCTTGTCCTGCCTATGCATCACTTGTCTATACTCTGTATATCACATTGCACTTTTCTGCTTTTTTGCACATCTGGTTAGACGCAAACTGCATTTTGTTGGCTTTGTACTTGTAGGCCTACTCTGCACAATAAAGTTGAATCTAATCTAATCATCTAATTCACAATCATGGTTATTCCAGCAAATATTGATTTCTGAACTCTTCCTAAGTTAAAACGTTAGGCCTAGTATTGTGTTGTTTATGAACTTGCATTATTTGATGTCTGAAAATACTAGGCCTATTTGTTTATGTTATTTTGACCATTTGTCATTTTCTGCAAATAAATAGCCTACTCAAAATGACAATATTTTTTATTTGGAATTTGGGGAAAATGTTGTAAGTAGGTGATAGAATAAAAAATACTCAAACACATACCTACACACCAAACGATAATTTTGCAGTGTATAAATCCTAATGCAGCCTTGCTATTGCAATTTGACAATGAAATGATATAGCAGATCTTGGAAATGAAATGGGTAAATTAAGGGTAAAGTAAGAAACTGATCTGGCAGTTGATGTCTGGAATGAGGAGTTAGCTCTCACAATATGACATGGTCGTTGAGTGGTTGTAAATGAGTTATTTCTTTCGTTTTAAGTAGGCCTTTGATAATATTTCAGGTTTCCCTCATCCAACTTTGAAACCTAGCCTCCAGCCCAGTTGGTGGCGATAATTCAGCAAGTCCCTGCTCTACTGACTCCGGAGAAAACGAAGAAGCAGACAGCTGTCGAGAGATTTCCGCAAACAACGTGTAGTGTGATCCTGCCGATCCTGCTGGTGATTGTAATTTAAGTCATTAGTACCTGTGTTATTTAACTGTTGCCATGAAATGCGTGTTTGTAACAGTCGGAACGACAAGATTTGATGAACTGATCGAAACTATGATTTCTGAGGATACAGTTAAGGTAATGCATTAAGTCTGGGTCCATGTACGTTTCTCTGAAGAGTTCATGCTAGTCAAGTCAGTGTCATATATCATTCGCCCACCTGAAATGTAACATTTATTTTTTGCTTTCTTTAAGGCTTTAATTGATCGTGGTTACACAGAATTAGTCCTTCAGGTTGGTTATGGTTCGCACCTCCCTGGCCCTGAAAGCTGTTCAGGACTGAAGTTGGATGCTTTCCGTTTTAAAGATTCTATATCGGACGATATGAAAAGAGCTGACCTCGTCATCAGTCACGCAGGTAATGGTGAACAGAAGTGTTACCCACGATTTTTAATAGGCTATGTTATAACTTGTTTTTTGTTTTCAAGGGGCTGGAAGTTGTCTTGAAGCTCTCGGGGCACAGAAAGCACTCCTTGTCGTGATCAACGACAAGCTGATGGACAATCACCAGCTCGAGCTTGCCAAGCAGTTGCATTGCGATTCACACCTTCTGTACTGCACCTGCAGGTCAGTGGCTGTCTTACATGGCTAAAGTAGCAGTAGGCTAGACCTTGTTTAATTATTAGCTCTTGCCACCTAATATAAAGCGATGATAAATGTAGATAGAGTGAGAAATTCTGTTCCCCAGAGCACTTGATTCGTTTTTACTTAGCATACATCACTTTTCTGACTAGTCCTTTGTTTATTCTCTTAGGACTTTGACTGAAACATTGAAGACCATGGATTTCTCCACACTGACACCTTTTTTACCTGGTCAGCCACAAAACTTTGCAAAATTCCTGGACAAAGCACTTGGATTTGCCTGATGGAGACACAGACCTTAACCAGCAAACTGAATAATTTTCAAGTGAATTCTGAAAGGAATCATTCAAAAGTGTTAGGAGGGATTACTCTGCTTGGAACAGACTACTGAGGAGAAATGTCTGGTTAAAACAGGGTGGGCAAAACATGGATGGAGATATTTGGCTAAGAATGGCGGCAGACTATGGCAGGTTCAGCTTGAAGGCTGTTGAAAGGTATTTTCTGTTGATTGTTTTTTTGGGTACTGATGATTCATCTGTCTACCCACATAAAGTACATTTGTCAATCCTCAGTGCTTACAAGAAAAACGTTGGTGTTTATGTACAGACTCACAATGGGTTTTGAATTTCGGTACATTTGGATTTGGGCTACACTCATCAAAATAGCAGAAGCAGACATGCATAACTATAGTAACGGGTATGATGTAAAGACTCTGTCTCTTGTACATTTCAAAACAAACTGACGCTCATGGGTATGTGTTCTTACATGTCACAGTCAGGACCAATCGCACAGTGAGGACCAATAGCACAAGGAACTTACGGCAGTCTGTGTAAAAACAACTTTTTTTTTTTCTTTTCTCCACTGTGACATATTATTAGGATTCAGTATATTAGAGGTTTTGATACATGTTAGATTGGGAGAGGGAAAATGAGAGGATTTTATATAGTAACGCATACATCAGATAATTTCCATGGGATGCTTTTCTGTTGCCTTGCTCATGGGTCAACCATCCTGTCTGTCTGCTACGGTCTCCTCTGAGTGCCTCTGAAGAAATGAGACATCCTTAACGATGTCTGCCTTTGGCCAACCTCCACTGAATGAGCTGGAGGAATGAGGCATGAGGACCGTGAAGCCATAAACATACTGACCAGAAAACCCCCCCACCACATCTTAATAGGCTACTCATGATTGAGAACTGCAGGCATACATCAAAGACGCATACACACACATACCTTGACCTGTTAGACACTCTCTTAAGTCTAAAGTACAAAGGGCCATTTATAATTATGTTTTACTCTGCATACTTTTTGGCCTGTGCACAAACTGACCACTGGGAGTCCATGTAAAGCTTCAAGCTTTCCATTTCCTGGGCAGCAGATTACATGTGTCCATCTCATTCCTGTACACTTATTGATCATACCTGTAGGACAAAATATATTTAAAATAATTGTGTACACACTTAGGCATAAAAGAAGCTCAACCAAAAGTTTCATCCTTTGTAGCAAAAACCTGTAGCAAAAACAAGAATGTCATACACTAATTAAATAATTTAGATCTTCCTAAATGCTTATTTAAATAGCTTTTGAAACTTCTTAAGATCAATGGTGTATATGTTCACGTTTCCAAACAGACAACAACCCTTGTAAGGCAGTGACGAGAAAATGCTTTTTCCTGTAATTTCTTTAGTCCTCCATTGTGTCACTTCTTGTCCTCCAGTAGTCTTACTGAAATAAACAGACATGCTGAAAAAAGAGATTGTGCAGGAATGTTTTTAACAGCAGTATTTAAGGTAAAGCACACCTAACAGCCATAAATGTTCACTCGGCATATAGCTTGTGTATTTGTTTGTGAACATGTCTACGTATTTGTTCGATGTCATGGAAGGTGAACTGCACAGTCAGCAAGCGTTAAGAGGAAGTTGACAAAAGTTGCGTTTAGAGGAAGTCGTCAAGAGTTTCGAGAGGTTCAGGAGACGCGTTCGTTTCACACAGTATGGATGGTTGTTTTAAAAAGTCTTCAAAATGATCCCCAGCAAATCATTCTTGGTTCTCTTTGGGGGCCTTATTGTCTGTTGTGTTATCGGAAGGTGTTTAACCTCTATACCAAGTAAGTGCTCTAAGTTTCATCATATATGGTAGTATATGGTTATATAATGTAGACCTTCACTTGATGTAATGTTATCACATTCTTCAAATAAAATAGGAAATTACAACAGTGAAAGATGTATTTCGTATTTCTCATTTCCATTGTTTTCCACTTGTATTTTGTTATTAGTTATTTCAGTATTTTAATCTTTCTGGTCGTAATGGTTCAACTGACAGTTTAACGTGCACTCAGAAAGGTCAAAGTGGTGTAAAGGAATTTCCCCGCCTCCATATGATGTGGGATTTTTAGAACTGAAATCTTATTCAATTTCCACTCCACGCTAGTGCTACCTTAGATCAGTTAAATGAAAATTCCTGTATTTTTCAACCTGGGCCCTATATTTAAAAATGTTTAGTAACATTTTGTGCCTTGGCAAGGTGAAAACAAGTGGTTTACTTTCACATCTCCAAATCCCCTGTACACCTCCATTGTATAGCCTTTTTGAGGTTGACTGTTTTAGCATTCTAACTCATACTGAACCAGTTTTATCTACTTGACAGCTGTGAAATATATTTTATTGATTCAGCATTGAATTAAGATGTTTTACAAAACCATGTTTTTATACAAATGCTACAATCACTTTTTGGTAGAAAGAAAACGCCATATACTCTTATTCATCTTTTGCAGGTGTAGATTGTTATATTGTTAATTTGGAAAATGTAAACTGCACCTGGAATTGCGATAGTGATGTAAGCTTCTCTTTCAGTTACTGGTGAGTATATAGAAGGTTTATCAGTCCAATATTTGAGATTCCAATAATTGGTGTAAGACATTGGTTACCTGCAAAAAAATTTTTGCCATTATGTCTTGTGTGTCACAGGACTCCAGAGGGTGTCCCATCATCCAGAAAATATACTGAGTGCCCAACTTACCAAGTTAAGGATGGCTGTAGTGTCGGCTGCATCTTTCCTTTTCATCAAGGAAATAGATTCAAGCACCTGCACACCTCACTGTTTCATGGGGCCACACAGAAAAATCAGACACATGATATGCGCATTGATGGTAAGACAACTTTAGTTATCTAATATGCAATATTATTAAAGATTAAGAATAATGATAATAAAGGCAAATGTTGTTTTGGCTTTCTGAATCACATCTTTCATCATCATCATATGCATGGACTATTTAGTGTGTTTCATGTTGAGGAATGTAAAAAAATACAGCACTTAATTCAGCTTCTGTGTTCCTACATTGCTACACTCCTTTTGTAGTGTCTCTTTGTGTTAAAGTGTTGACTCATTTTCATTCTTATTTTCTCAAAGTGAAACTTCACCCACCTCAGAACCTAACCGTGTTGTGGAATAACACTACTGGAGATGTGTCTCTATGGTGGAATATCAGTGGACCTGTCAAAGACACTTGTGTTGAGAGTATGATTTCCTACCGGATGGACTCAGGGACATGGCAGGTTAGAATGTGGTGGCTGTGAAGATATTGAAACAGAAATGAGTGAAAAGTCCCAGCAGGTTTGCTTTCAGCTTTCATATCTGTACACTCTTTTTAATTCACAGGACTTAAAAGAGCTTTTGCCTGCAAGCACTTCCTACACTTTTGCCAAAGTCTCTCGGACAAAATCATACATGTTTCGAGTCAGAAGTCGATATGCCAGTCATTGTAAACAGTTCAAATATTGGAGTGACTGGACTGCAGCTGTTCAGTGGGGACCTGTGGAGCCCAGCAATTCAGCAGGTGGAACAACACAACCTCATGCACACATACATGGCTATATAACACCTTCAACTCCCTTGTTGAATTACTTAGAAGTGGCTGATTTTCTATTTTGTTGTTTTACACTTCCCTCCCAGATATCTCAGTCAAAAAGGGCCTATATGTGGCATTTGGAGTTGTGGCCCTGGCCATCATCCTGATCATCATGGTCCGCGTGCTATTAGAATGTGAGAGGTAAGCAGAAGTCATTGTCCCTGTAGACGTCCGTTTCCTTGGTGCCCAGCAAGTATGGGCTTCAGTTCCTTTGTAACATTTAGTTATTTATATAGGTAGTTACATATTCTGTTTGTTTGAATATAAACCCCAACATGTCCTTGGCTTTTTTAAAGTAACTATTAAAGTAACTATTGTGTTTAACAGGATCAGGGTGATCTTTGTTCCAGTGGTTCCTGACGCAACCAAAAATCTCAACGATCTCTTCTATGATTATGGTGGCAATGTTGAGGCAAGGTTTCTTTTTAGACTTTCTGAATGGGGGAAGCAATAGATCTGTATCATTTGGGTTCAGGTTAATAGGAAAGAAACTGCAACAATGGATGATAAACATCAGACCGTGGACTGACTCAGGATGTGCTTTTCTCTGTGTTCTCAGGGATGGGTACAAATATCTCCAGAACTGAGGGATGCCTTTAAATCGGACTTCAATGAGACGGCTTGTGTTGTGAGGGAGACCGCAACTCGTTGAAAAACCAGCCTGTATAATGCTGCAATGAGTTTGTTTCCATTCTATGTAATGTGTAAACATTTATTCATATGTGTGCATTGGTTTCATCAAGCAAGGTTTACTCAGAGCTGAAAATATACTACACTGAGCCAGAGAGAGTTTGTTACTGAAGACTACATTATCCAATGTGCTTTGTGTGTATTACTGTTAATTATCATTTTAAAATCGCATCCATCCATCCTTTTTGGTATTGAATATTACTATTTGCTGATTTTTTTTATTTGCATCCCTCTGGTTCAGTCATTTCATTAATATCACCAAACATTTTAATCACATCTCTGTTTAGCTAAAAACACATTTTGCACAAAACTTTCTACATTTCTAAATGTATTTCACATTAGCAATGGAGGATCCGCCGCTTTTGAAGGTTCGCCGAAATGCTAATCTGACCAGAGAGCAACAGCTGACTCAAAATGTGTCTGAAATTTGTGATGGACTGTTCAAGAACACCATGTTGCTTAACCACATAATACCTGGGCCAATTACAAGGTTTTGCCTGAAATTGCACAGCGCCTACTTCAGAGGCCATTATTCCCATCTAGTTTGGCCTATAAGGAAATGATTGAACTCTGAAAAGCTGAGACCCTCAGAATTACTGTGTGAAGTACTAACACAGAGTTATATAGAATATTTGGTGAGGTATGCCCATGCGTTTTGCAAAATGCCCTATGGAGACTGACCCCAAATATGACCTTTGGTTATACCCAAAATGCATACTGACAATAAAAGGCTCATACTGACATACTCTGTGTAGAAGCATAATCTTGGTCTCAAATGAAAGGTAACACTCTGAAGCTCTAATGCTCAGTCAATTTCCACTGAATAAATAATGGTTGATGATGATTTCAGAGTTATTTATTGTATTGGGATGTTAGATGTCTCAGTCATTTTTATAAATATGTGATGCCATGCCTTATCATTCCATTTGTGTTTGTAATTTGTAAATAGACTGTAAATAAACGGTTTAATAAAGCCAACATTTTGATATTTCCAGAGAATAGAGCTTGATCCATTCTACTTCCTAATTAAATGTGATTTTAGAGTTGTCATTACGTGCACAATTCATAGCACATTCTCATATACCGGTACTTTGTGATGCCAGAGTCATCAACAACTGTCATTGCTAGTTAATCACATTCCATTTTAGTTAAAATGTCTATTTATTATCAACTAAATTACTCCTTCAATCATGCCTTATCTCTGCAGCTAGATTAGAATGTTTTTGTTCATGACACCTCAGTGTGGTGGATTGACCTGCCTAGTCTGATTTTCAAGTTGCCTACTTGCTAAATGCCTTAACATAAGCTTGCAACAATGTAAAGAAATTATGTTGACAATGTTGTTCCACCACAGTCCCAGTCACTCCTATCATGAACTTGAGTACATTCTAGGCTCTTTGTTTCAGCATTATGACATCATACCATACCTGACAACCTGGCGTTCTCTAGTCAAGAGTTAATCCAAACTGATCTTCTTTCACTAAGGACTCGAGTTCCACAGGCTCTGCTGCTTGACTTGATGTTCGTGTACATAAAACATGGAGGTAAGAACAGAGTTTGTGTGTATTGTAGCCTTTCTAATGCTATAGTCTAGAGATATTGCTGGATAAATTGTGTAATAACCATATAAAGTGTTCATTCCATGGTTTTGGGGAATATGGAGGATGGAATAGACAATTCCAAAGAAATCAAATATTATGTCTTTTCAATTTCTTTTTTCCCCCATGATACCTACTGTTTGGAGCAGACCCCATATTCATGACTTGGTTTTTTCAGATGTAGTTCTGTTATTCTGTAATTCTGCATACCCCATGTGATTCCCCCTCGTTGTGCTTTTATGATCACAGATGGTGAGCAGTTCCTCACCAACACCAACTGCCCCACCCTGCTTCTGCTCCAGTTTATACGAGCCAAGCTTGGACTGCTAGAATCAGGTAAAGTGATGAAACACAATGAATCAGCTCAGAATATTTTGTTCAGGGGCAAAGCAAAGCATTTAATCCACAAGCCTACCTTCTTCTAACATTATGGTCACAGCATGATTATGAAACGGATTTAGAATATTACCCAATATGGTATCACTACATTTGTTGTCCAGAATAAAAAATAAAAAAAAAATGCTAATTGTGGGTGAAATACACAAGGCTAAATGTCATCTGTCGAAGGTACCTGTGATGACCCTTGTTTTATAAAGTGGAAATGACCTATAGATCAAAGCATGTGTTTGGAGAGCGTGACATGATGGAACAGTAATGGAGCAGTCCAGCAGGGTTTGAGGGATTTGGGAAGGGGGGTTGTGCAGAGGCCCCAGTGCTAAATATTTCACCCGCTCTCCGCTCCACGGCTGGTGTCTGCTTACGGCACTGGCATCCATCCCCTCCATGCCCTAATGAGTCCTCCATTACTAGTGTTGTTTAACTGTGTCTGATTGATACCCTACCTAATGACAGTGGGAGTTTACTTAAGTATGCTAAGGCTCATTGATGCCATCTTGGATATGCTGTGCAACCCGTCTAATTGTCCTCCCCCTGTATACTGTACTTTGACATGCAATCCGTAATGCCATCCACACCACTCCATATGGTTAAATCACCTAGTGTTTGCATGAAAGAAAAATATTTCTCCTTGTTTCCAGTGTGGGTTTGTCATGAGTATGTGTGTGTGTGTGTGTGTGTTTCTATTTCAGACTTGGTGGATCTCTGTGATGAGCGGGGTGTCCTGAAGCTCCTCTTTTTAACCCAGCCACAGGAGAGCGCCGGTCGTCTGCTGCCTTCCCGATGTACCTTCACCGTCTGTTCCATTAACCGTACGCCTGAGCCCACATCCACTCAGCCCCTCTCCCCACCACTCTTATGTCACCATACTCATATTTTTAGGCCTACATATTGTGTCTTTTCACAGGACAGTCCGATGGGTCTTATGCCTCTATCACACCACAATTGGTCAACCCTGATCCCGCTCTACTAGGTAACAGTGTGTTTTAATGTTTTCCCTACATACATACTCACAATCTACACATGAGGATTGGCTTCAACTAAGTGATTTTTGGAGTGGCTAGTGTCACATAATGCATATTCCTAACAAAAAGGCTGAGGCCCGTGATCCAGAATAGTTTCCATGTCAAGTTTAATTGTGTGCTTCTGTGTGTTGTATGTACGGCAGAGGCCTTGCAGACACAGACTGAGAGTTTGGAGAAGGCCCGTTTAAAGCAGCTTCGGACCCTAGAGGACAAGCGGTCTCCGGGGGAAACGCCCACCCAGGTTCAGCCCACTCCACAAGTGAGTCTACTCCCCGGATCACTACTCACTGTAAATGGGAATCAAAACACTGTAGCTGCCAGGGACCAAGGCGTAAACAATCCCAGCCAATCAACACGGAGTTTGAGGAGCAGAGAAGGGAAGGGTGTTTGTTTGGCTATTGCACTCAAATATCAGCAACCTTTTGTGGAACCGATAGCGATTCACAGAACACAACTAATAATATGTTTCAGTAACAAGAATAGGTTGAATATGAATATGAAAATGACGTTTAGAAGTGTGGATGAGACCTGATTATTCACTTGTGTCTAATAGGCAAAAGGGAAAGGCAAAAATGTTCACATGGACACACCTGATGAGGAACCACAACGCCGCACAGGGAGTCGAAGAAACAGGAACTGAAGATATTAGGCCTACATGAATATGTATACACAGATTAGCCAGTTAACTCATGCATGTCTTTTTCATGCATGCATGCATGAATTTAAAATTTAGTAAGGCTAAAAGTACTGTCTGGAACCTACCACCCAGTAAATCTTTTTTTCTCAAATGGATGTGTTGGCAGATGGATTTTTTCTTTCTTTTTTTCCCTTTAGTTTTTTTTTTGTTTGTTTCCCATTTCCCTCAGACATGTGTGCGAGCATCAAAAGTGGGTGGGGTTGGGATTTCCTCTCTGCACAGGTCTGTGCCCCTCAGTGTCCCATGCAAGTATATCATACACATGTGAGCTCTTCAAGGGGTGGTCAAGTGGGCATCCTCCTTTGGCAGTGCCAACTGAATTAGGCCCAGCAGACCACAGAGAGTCTCGACAGTAGTACCCCTCTAAGTATAAGTATAAGTATATATACTCTTTTGATCCCGTGAGGGAAATTTGGTCTCTGCATTTATCCCAGTCTGTGAATTAGTGAAACACATTCAGCTCACAGTGAACACACAGTGAGGTGAAGCACACACTAATCCCGGCGCAGTGAGCTGCCTGCAACAACAGCGGCGCTCGGGGAGCAGTGAGGGGTTAGGTGCCTTGCTCAAGGGCACTTCAGCCGTGCCTACTGGTCGGGGTTCAAACTGGCAACCCTCCGGTTACAAGTCGGAAGCACTAACCAGTAGGCCACGGCTGCCCCCTTAATGTCCACAATAGGCCCTTTTAGGCAGCTCATCAATGCAGGCTCTAAGCTACCAGGTCCAGGTTTCTGTTTAGCACTTGCTTAGTTGATGATGCCTTAAAAATGTGTATTTGTGTGCGTGTGCGTGTGCGTGTGCGTGTGTGTGTGTGTGTGTGTGTGTGCGTGCCTGCATGTGTGTGTGTGTGTGGGTGTGTGTGTGTGTGTGTGTGCGTGCCTGCATGTGTGTGTGTGTGTGTGTGTCATTTACATGTCCCACAAGTCAGAGACAAGCTAACTGAGGTGCTGACCGACATCTTTAACACCTCACTCTTCCAGGAAGCTGTACCAACATGCCTTAAGACCTTTACTATCATCCCCCTAAGAGCACAGAGGTGTCATGCCTTAACAACTACGACGTAGCTCTGATGCCCATAATCACAAAAGGCTTTGAGAGGCTGGTAATGGAGGTAAAGAGGATGATCAATGTAACTGTGGACCCCCATCAGTATGCATACAGGAAGAATCACTCAACTGTCGACGTCATCTCTTCGATGATCCATCTAGCACTCACTCACCTGTTGAAGAAGGACTCTTATGTCAGACTACTCTCTCTGGACTGCAGCTCTGCGTTTAATACTTCCATCCCCCAAACGCTGGTGAACAAACTGTCAGTACTTGGACCAACCACAACACTCTGCAATTGGATCTTAGACTTTCTAACAAACAGACGCCAATCTTTCAGGATCCAAGATGCTTTCCACCATATCCTCCTCCCCGGCGCCCCCCAGAGATGTGTCCTGAGCCCCTTACTGTATACAGAGGTGGGCACAAATACATCAAAAATTATTTTGTTACAAACTACAAATACTGGCTCATAAAATGTAACAAAAATACAAAATGAAAAATGTATTTAATTAAAATACAAGTAATTAGTCATTTGAAAATACAAAAATACCCACACAATAATCATGGTATACCTACTTTTAAAAGAAACTACAAGGCATGTTGAAAACGTATCCCCAAGAGACAAGAAATACTATTTTCTGATTGGCTGGCAGTGGGCTATTAATTCTGTACATTGGGGCTCCTATGAAGTATATCTGGTAAATACAAAGTATATATATGAAGTATATCTGGTAAATGGTTATCTGCATCCCATATCAATGTAAACGATGATTAAACTGACAAGAAGCAGACTTCACAATAGTGGAATCAACTGTAACACAGCAAACCCACCATCATTTCCGTAACCAATGAATGTAGTACGACAAATTTAACAGGTCGCCCTCTTTTTAAACTGAACCGCATTTCCCTTTTTGTGCTATAAATGGCTAGATACATAACTGGCAACAAGGGGGACAAACAGAATAACATCCTGTAAGGTGTCCCGATATACAGAATTAATTAACTTGGTGGAGAAAACTCTTTCTGCATCGGGGAGGTCTTTGCGTCCGTCTCCTCCATTATTTCTGCATAGCTCAGAGGATGTTATCCCTGGCATACATCCTCACGTCAAATCCATTAAGTGGTTTTATTAACTGTCCTGTAGTGAGAATGAACATCAGCTATTAGGTACTATGAGACCATGGTGAAGTTAGTTTCACTTTCCCAATGAGTTCAAATAATAGACGAGTGCAAATGCATGTACGCCATACTCTGCTAGGTTTTAGTAAAGCATGGTTAAGTGGAATACCTGTTCCATACGGTCTTGCGTGCAAGCAGATTCCTTCAACTGCGCTGCTGACTATCAAAATACCGCGCTGCGCTGTTTGAAGTTGCGCTGCACACTGTTAAAGGGAATTACAGATGTCATTCTCATTGGTTTAAATGATTTCATGCCCAAAACACACCCATTACTGATTAAGAAGCATAAGGCCCACCTTCTTGCGCCATGCGCCGTACGTTTCATAGCATTTCATAACTAAACCACACCCAATATGGACTGGACAAACCCCGAAACTATTCGCCAGTGACCATGCGTTTTAGACTGTCATGATAGGGCCCTTAGTCTTGTTGCACTGGACACATCGTACAAATTCAAGCTCCTGAAGTTAGTTATTTTTTATTTTGTTTTCAACTTTTAATGTTCTAAGGGGATGATGAAACAGGGTGACATAAAATTGGTGGCACAAACATTTTTTCCAACTTTAGACATGTCCAGAGGGGATTGTAAAAGAGAAAAGTTGGATCTAACACTTAAGTTGGTCACAATGTGGTTTACTACTGCAAGAAAAAGGAAAAATGGGTTTACATTTTATGCTGTCCTTCCAAAAGGGTAATGAAATTAGTATTTGTATGGACAAATTATGGACACCACTTAGGTCAACTTTAGAGCTGAATATAGGGAATTGCCCAAGGGATATCATCGGGCAACCACCCTATTCTTATGGAGTAACCCCTAGGCAACAAGAAACAACAAAAAAAAAAAAAAATTTTAACTGCAAAACCAGGTTCACCAAGACTCTGGCCTTTGGCTCCCGGACTATGATAAGCATAGCTTATATTGTCATGGTTATAGCTTATTGTCATGGGTATAGGTAAAGGTAGTATATTTAACTGAGTGATGAAATTTTGGCTTATTAGAGAATAAATTACAGATTTTTCTTAAGTATTTAAGTATTTGAAATACTCTACAATCCCTCAAAGTATTTTGTTACAAACTACATTAGATTTGTTCCAATCCTACAAAATACAAATGACAAAATACACTAAAGTAATTAAATACATATTTAAAATGCATATAAATAAAACAGGCCTACTGCCCATGTCTGACAGTAAACTCTGCTGACCTATGACTGCACATCTCAGTACCCAAACAATCATTAACTGAAATTTGCAGATGACACATAGGACTTGTCACTTAAAAATACGAGTCAGCATACACATTGACAGTGCAGAGGTTGAAGTTATCTCCTGCTTCAAATACCTGGGGTGCACATCTGAAATGGTCTGGAATGGATACGATACAATAGGCCCATCAGCACCTCTATTTTTTTTTATTTTTTTTTAAGTATATATTTTTGGCCTTTTTATGGCTTTAATGATAGTGACAGTGGAGAGTGACAGGAAGCGAATGGGAGAGAGAGCAGGGGTGGGATCCGGAAAGGACCACGGGGTGGGAATCAAACCCGGGTCGCCAGCGTACGGTGCAGGTGCCCCAGCCAGTTGCGCCACAGCTGGGGCCAGCACCTCTATTTTTTAAGGCAGTTGAAGCAGGCTGGTCTGTGTTCACCTCCTTTTACAGGTGCGGATTGCAGAGCATCCTCTCCTCCTGCATTACGGTGTGGTATGGCAGCTGCTATTCTGCAGACAGGGATGCACTGCAGCGGGTGGTTAAGCTGGCTCAGTGGACCATCAGCTGCAGCCTACCAACCATTGAGGACATATATACCAGCAGGTGCAAAAACAGAGCCTCCCTCATCATCCTACATAGACTGTTTGCAAAAGGCAATGCACCATTGAGGCCAAAACAACCAGACTGAGGAACAGTTTCTTCCCATCTGCTGTTAGACAGATACATTTATCACCTCTGCTGTGATCTGACCATACACTGCTCCTGACTCACTCCACTTTAGTCCTGAACTTGCTCATGGACTTTGAGCACCCTGAACACTGCTGTCATTCAGGGCACATACTGCAACGATAGAGATTTTCGGATAGGATGATACTTTTGTATTACCCATTATTTTAATTCATTATAATTGTGTTACCCATTTATAATTTTTTGTTTAATCAATCGGGACATGAGTAGGCTAACCTACTGACAATAAAGCGTCCTTGAATCCTTTAAGTCGTCATTGTGCTATTGAGTGTGTTTGTTGTTTTGGTAATAATGCGCGATGTCTGATCACGGTATGACCTTTCTCGGTCTTTCTGGCTACATTTGGATAGTTGTATTTACAGTTGATATTAGAGTGTATTTCATCAATGGCCTAATTTTTCATTTAAAACATTAGCTAGGCCTAATGCTTATCTCATTTTAAGCCATAATTAAGCCATAATATTTACTTGGTTAGCCTAATGGCCGACTGAGATTCTCCGAGATGCATCAGGGAACCATGGAGACGCATCTCGGCGCAGAAGGAAAAAACACCGAGGAAAACGAGCCGGGGCCCGTAACAGATTGAGGAATAGAGCTCATAGGCCTCCACTGCCTAGCATTCTCCTAGCCAATGTCCAGTCTCTTGTGAACAAGATGGATGAACTAAGAGCGAGGATACAGTTTCAAAGAGACATCAGGGACTGTAACATTCTATGCTTTACTGAGACATGGCTAACTGAACTTGTACCGGACAGTGCCATCACTCCGGTGGAGTTTTTCTCTGCTGCTCGCTCTGACAGGACTGAGGAATCTGGAAAATCGAAAGGTGGCGGTGTTTGCATCATGACGAATAGCAAGTGGTGTGATCCTAGAAATGTCACCGTTCTCTCAAAGTCCTGCTCGCCTCATCTAGAACATCTAGCGATCGTCTGTCGACCCTTCTACCTGCCCCGTGAGTTTACTTCGGTAATATTCAACGCTGTCTACATTCCTCCACAAGCCAACACAGATGCTGCGGTTTCAGAATTGCAAGAAGTGTTAAATAGGCAACAACACACGCACCCTGAAGCTGCGCTTATTGTGGCCGGTGATTTCAATCAAGTACATCTGAACCGGTCCATGCCTGAATTTATTCAACACATTCACTTCCCTACACGTGGTGACAACACACTGGATCACTGCTACACACAGTTCAAGAACAGTTACAAAGCGAAGTCTTTACCAGCTTTCGGAAAATCAGATCATGCCGCTGTTTTCCTACTGCCTATGTACAAACAGAGAAGTCGGACGGACCCCCCAGTGACGAAGGAGGTCAAGCGCTGGACTGACCAATCGGAAGCCAGGCTACAGGACGCCCTTAGCAACGTTGACTGGGAGATGTTCAAGACGAACTCTGCTGACATCAATGAGTTTACGGAAGTATCATTGAGTTACATCAATATGCTAACTGATTCCATCATCCCAACTGTAAAGATCCGAAGCTTCCCTAACCAGAAGCCTTGGGTGGATAGAGAAGTGAGAACGGCATTAAAGACACGCGCCATGACTTATAATGCTGGGCTTATTTCAGGGGATATGACGGATTACAAAGCAGCATCTTATAGTTTACGTAGAGCTATTAAAGATGCTAAGCGGCGCTATAGAGACAGAGTTGAAGCTGATTTCTTGGAGGGTGATCCAGTACGAGTGTGGAAAGGACTCCGAACCATCACTGGCTTTGAAAGAAAGTCCCCTCCTATGATGAATGTGAGTAAAGCCCTCCCTGATGAACTTAATGCTTTTTATGCTCGCTTTGACATGAAAAACACTGACTATATTGGACTAGCTGCAGCATGTGAAGCAAATGAGGATGCACCTTTCTGTGTCTCTGAGGTCGAGGTGAGCAATGCCTTTAGGAGGGTTAATTGTAGAAAAGCTGCTGGACCGGTGTTGCACCAAATTCTGTGACCTGTCGAATTTTGTGACTCTAGAGGGCGCTGTTTTATTGGAGTCTATGAATGTACTGAGCTGTACTGACACACTGATGAGGCAATTCTGTTATGTGTATAATTCTTCTAATAAACTTTGTACATTTGTGAAACATGGAACATTGACTGGGTGTGGGTGTATTATTCTAGAGTAGAGCTAAAGCCTACCCCTCACCACTCCTGTGAACAGATGGACTTCAGCAGGACAGATCACATATTTTGATAGGCTACTGTCAAATTATGTCACTGTAACTGCAGAAAAAAAATGCTGTGGAGGTCACTAACTGCCTCCTTAAGTTTGTATATCAGTTTGAGGTGCCAAAAAGTAAATTAACGGACAATGACAAGAAGTTTGTCAATAATGTAAATAAAGTGTTTGCTGATGTCAATGACAATGTACAACATCAGTCCATTTCTGCAGAGTTTTAGTGGGGTAATAGTAAATATAGTGGGCTACTGTCAAACATAATTTGACAGTAGGCTTATCATCATATGTGACCTGTCCAGCTGAAGTCCACCTCTTCGCTGGAGTGGTGGGGTAGGCCTTAGCTGTACTCTATAGAGATAGTATAGAGAGGAAGATACACATGCAGGCCTGTGGAGTAATACACCCACACCCAGACAATGTTCCATGTTTCAAAAATGTACAAAGTTTATTAGAAGAATTATACACATAACAGAATTGCCTCATCAGTGTGTCAGTACAGCTCAGTACATTCATAGACTCCAATAAAACAGCGCCCTCTAGAGTCACAAAATTCGACAGGTCACAGAATTTGGTGCAACACCGGATGGAATTTCTAACAGGGTTTTGAAATCCTGCGCTGCTCAGTTAGCTCCTGTGTTCACTTATATCTTTAACACATCATTGGCTCAAGAGACAGTTCCTACTTGCCTCAAGCAGTCTGTTATTGTTCCAGTACCGAAAAACAAAAAGTCCATCATGTCTGAATGACTACCGCCCAGTAGCCCTGGCGTCTACAGTGATGAAGTGTTTTGAGAAGCTTGTGAAAAAACATTATATGCTCATCCCTCCCTGCCTCTTGACCCCCTCCAATTTGCTTACAGAGCCAACAGGTCTACAGAGGATGCCATCTCAAACCTCATGCACACCACCTTAACTCACCTGGAGGAGGGGAATGGGAATTATGTGAGGATGCTGTTCATTGACTTTAGTTCAGCATTCAACACGATAGTACCTCTCACCTTGGTCACAAAGATGAAGGCCTTAGGACTAAACACCACCCTGTGTCACTGGATATTTGACTTCCTCACCAACCGTTCACAAGTGGTTAGAGTGGAGGGTCTGACATCTGACTCATTAACCATCAGCACTGGTGCTCCCCAAGGCTGTGTTTTGAGTCCACTGCTGTACAACATCTACACACATGACTGCAAAGCCAACAGTAGTCATACCTCCATCATCAAGTTTGCAGATGACACAGTGATCTTGGGCCTGATTAGTAACAACAATGAACAGCTCTACTTGGATCAGGTTGATGAGGTGGCACAGTGGTGTCAATCTAACAGCTTGACACTGAATATCAATAAAACCAAGGAAATGGTAGTGGATTACAGAAGGCAGCAGCAGAACTACAGTTACACCCCACTAATGATCAGCGGGCAACCTGTAGAGAGAGTCACAAGTTTTAAATACCTTGGTGTCCACATTACTGAAGACCTAACATGGACTGTTAACACTCAATATGTTCTGAAGAAGTCCAGACAACGACTCTACTTCCGCCGTCAGCTAAGGAAATTCAAAGTTTCTACATCCATCATGAAGGCCTTCTACACTTCAGCGGTTGAGAGTGTTCTAACTGGTAGCATCATCACCTGGTATGGGAACTCCACAGTTAGAGATTGTAGTACTCTGCAGAGAGTAGTGCGCTCAGCTGAACGTACTATTAGAACTCAACTTCCTGCTCTACAAGATATCTATTCCAGAAGAGTACTCCTAAGAGCCCAAAAGATTCTGAAGGACTCTTCTCATCCTAACAATGGATTATTCCTACCGCTGAAATCAAGAAGACGCCTATGTAGTCACAAAGCCCCCCCCACACACACACACACCTACAAGACTTTTAGCACTTTTACATCCCTCACCCTATGCTATAGACCTTTTATTATTTTCTTATTTCATCACACGTCAAAACACACACACACACACACACACACACATATCTGACTTTCTCCAACTTTTGCACATCTCCATAGAACTTTTTTTTTTATTTTTTGATTTCTCCTCCATCTACCCATGTCCTTGATTGCCTAGCCTTTCTGCCCCCCCACCCCCCACCCCCACCCCATCCCCAACAACCCCCCCAAAAAACAAACACATTAACATCATCACTGTCATCACCTCACATACATACAGCACACTGCTTGCTACAGTAAGCCTCCTCTACTTGCTGCACACTGCCCCCCTCCCTACATACACAGCACATTGTCTTCAGGATCTTCTCCAACACACATCCTCTACATACTTACAGCACACTGCCCCCACCTACCCACACGCACACTACACACACACACACACACACACAGTCACTGCTACACTCCCCTCCCGCCCACACACACATCTTCATCACTCACAAACATCATACATACAGTACTCTGCTTGCAATAGTAAGTCCCTTCACCATACTTGCAGTACATTGCCCCCCTCTCCCCTACATACACAGCACATTATTTCATCAGGAAGCTTCTCCAACACACATCCCCAACATACTTACAGCACACTGTTGCCCCCCCCCCAATACACAGCACATTGTCTCATGAGGAAGCTTCTCCAACACACATATTGCACACTGCCCTCTCCCCACATACACAGCACACTATCCCATCTCCCCTGTCATCCCCCCAACACACACACCAAGACCCCTGGCAGTTGGGTTAGCCCCTTGAGCCGTGGATCTGCCCAAGGTTTCTTCCTTGGTAAGGGAGTTTTTCCTTGCCCCTGTTGCTCTTGGGTGCTCCTTGTTGGTGCCCCCCCCCCCAATTCCTATCCTCCCTCACCTTTCTTATGCAGCCCTTGCCACTTAATCTACTAAACCCCTCTTCTATTGCACTTTTT
The DNA here is from genome assembly GCF_017589495.1 of Alosa alosa. NCBI lineage: Eukaryota > Metazoa > Chordata > Actinopteri > Clupeiformes > Clupeidae > Alosa > Alosa alosa. The sequence goes on from NC_063209.1 coordinate 4,219,606, forward strand.
ACCCCCCACCCCCCCCCCACTTTGCACAAATAGGCTGACACCAGACATAATTTCACTGCATTTCTTACTTCCAGTAACTATATGCATGTGACAATAAACTTCCTTGTATCCTTGTAATGTCTTAATGTTGTTTTGGATAAAAGCGCTCGCTAAAAGACATAACTTAGCCTAACAGCTCACTGAAAACACTTCCTGTTCATCAATTTGCTTTTGCTGTCCTGATTCAGCCCTTCAGGTCAGACCGTGTAGGATCTGGTAGGATGCAGCCGCAAGGTGGAGCTATAGCTCAATCACAAAGACGTGCTGTTGTTCGCTCTCTCATGACCGTTTTAGTAGGCCTCGTGAAGGCAGAACTAGTGGGCTACTTGCACGAAATCAGTTCTATCGGTTAATTGAATGCACGTAAGCTAAGCCTGATCATTGCTGTTGCTGCTTTTATGTTTTTATGCTCATTGTTGTTGCTGCGTTTATGTTTTTATGTATTGTTGTCTCTTGTCCTTATGTCTGTCTGCTGGCTGTGCAAATAATTGCCCCTTGGGGACAATAAAGTTACATTGCCCTTGACCTTGACCTGCAGTCAGTTTAGATGGAGAATGACGTGATGAGGGCTTCATATAAGCTGCAACCGTAATGTTTTTCTTTAGGTTATGGCTGCTGAGCAAGGATAGACACCTTTTCAAAGACTGCTGTCTAATTAGGCTCTAAATAGAAAAACCTCACGTTTTAGACAGATATTACAAGATTTGACTGTAATTTGGTAGGCCTATAAATGATCAATTCTGAGATATTGCCAACAGGCAGCTTTTCCCTCTAGGGACCAAAGAGGTATAATTTGTATAGCCTACTGTCATCATCTAGCCATGTGATGCAAGCCTTTAAAGTGTAAACCTTACAAATCTCCTTACATTAGCCTACACTTTGCCTTCTTGAGTAAACCGTCTTGACAATTTCCTTTTGCGAGAAACAAAAAAACCCATCCATCCGCAAAAGGTTTTTTTTTGTCTCATCATGTGTTTTTCTCAACTAATAGATTTGTATGAGTGGATATGAAGAGTTCAGATGCAAAACCCTCTAAATCCGTCTGACCACTTTTCTTTTAAATGAGCATTTAAATTCAGGCTCCTATAGGTTTTTGCCCATAAATCGATATTTCAGACCAGGAAGAGAGTGGTATTTAGTGGGTTTAGAAGTTAAATTATTTGATTAGCGTATACTATGTGTGGAGAGCATCCCCTCACCATCTTTATCTCATTTTTGACATAGGTGGCATTTAGAGGCTTTTGCATCTGAACCCTTCATATGATAGGCTATATTGGTTGTTTGAATTTGTGGGTAAGAAACAGGCCTGACAGTTTCGAAGCAAAACTGAATCAAGATGTGCTCATCCTGTGGATCGCTCACATCAAGCATGTGTAATACTTTCCCATCAAGCATAATAGTTTTCGTCCTTGTTGTAGGTTTTTTATGGTTTACTGGATCGAGTTGCACAGAGAAAATGTTCTGACTAGATTTGTCTTTCTATTTCATTTTCCAGATGATTTTCTCATTATTTCACTTTTCGTGATGTATCTATGTTTGATTTGCTCCTAATCAATTCCATTCCATTTCCACATAGCTATCCTCTTGTGATCAGAGTTGATGAGGCAGTACTAATGCCCTTTAACTACCGCAGTGAATAAGATTCAAGCTCATTTTAATCTGTGCTGATGTAGATCTTCCTCATGCATTTGAATGGCATTGGAGACCAACAGTCCTATAGCACTGACATAAGTGACATGGTGAGACCGTGATGAGCACTGTCAAATGGGGTCTGAAGGATTTGGGAAAGGGGGCAGGGAGGGGCAGCCCTGGTGCTAAATATTTCACCCGCTCTCCGCTCCATGGCTGGTGTCTGCTTACAGCACCGGCCTCCGGCCTTACAGCCGCTGGCCTACATCCAGCACTGATGATGCCACTATTACCACTCTTGTCTTTTGTCACTGCAGCCACAGGAGAGCGCCAGTCATCTGCAGCCTTCACCCTCTGATGCTTTGAGCACTGCAGCCAACCACTACTAATTCTCTCTTGGGCTGTCGTCACCATAGATAAATGTTTTGGATGTTTTTTGTCCATCATAACTCATGATACAGACCCTACTCTATTGCCTATGTTATGGAAATATTACAAATTTTAATTTGTAGTGGTACGAAGACAGACACAGCCTTCTAGACCCAAGGTTTAGAGAGGGCCCACCTCATGCATTGGTCCACACAGGAGGTTCTCATTTAGGTCCAATCAACAAGTGAATCTACTCTCTGAACAACCAAAAGCTCTCCCTCATCTGTTAAACCAATTCCATGCATGAATTCTCCAGGTTTGGGAACTTAAATCTATTTACAAACCTAGAACTGTGTTAAAAAGTCAGTGTGTTTCAGCCATTCACCTGCTTTTAAACTGGCCTAAATTAGATGTGTGTGGTATATTTATATCAGCTGAGTTACCATTTCAACACAACCACTACTAAATAATACAGTAGTCATTTTCTGCTAATGTCTCAGTAGCATATTGATGTACACTACTGGTCAAAAGTTTGGAATCACTTAGAAATTTTCTTTCCACTCCATTAGAGCAGCAGTTTTCAGATTACATTATGTGCAATTGCAAAAGGGTTCACAACTGTTGAAGAAAGAAATGATCTTTAATGCAATATCCTCATTGCCCATTATCAGCAGCCATTCATCCAATGTTCCAAAGGCACATTCTGTTTACTGATCTGACATCATTTTAAAAGGCTAACTGAGAAAACATTGGAGAACCCTTTTGCAATTAATTAACAAGCACATAGTGTAATCTGAAAACTGCTGCTCTGATTAAAAAAAACAATGCAACTGGTCTCAGCTGGTATTCTGTCTATAATCGATGAAATACATTTTCATTCCATACATTTTCATTCCATACATTTTCATTCCATCATGATGCCATCAGTCTAGGACATCTTTTGTGAGAAAAGTTTGTAGTGTTCATGTCAGTAATTCAGCTGTTTGAATATTTGAAGACGAATGAAAGAACGTCTTTTGTTATTTTTAATTATATTATTATTATTGTAACTTAGTTGTAACTATTTCAGCTCTTCCTTAGTAGGCTTTTGAGGTGAGGTGTGAGGGACTAAAATTGGTCCATGCAGTTACTTTAGAGGTCAGATGATGTCACCCTGTATAAGTGGGTAGAATATTGGCTTGATACCAAGCCTCTTTTGGCAAAGAGTAAATGAATGAAAATGTCTCAGAAGTGCATATTTAGAAAGAAGTGGGAAATGTGACAATAGTGGACTTGACATTGCATCTGGTTTCCATATTTGTTTCTCCCCACACACTGACAACAATGTAGGCGTTTCAACTCAACAGAAAGTGCATGAGATCTCAGAGGCTTCAATTTGCATTTTCTTAATGTTCACTTTCTGTTCCTCCTTTTGTTGGTAGAGGGAATGTATGGTATTTCACACCAGGGGTTCTGGGTAAAACTATGTTGGTTTGTTTTTGCACTTTTCGCTGTCAAAATATAGGTCATGATCAACAGCTGTTTTGTTGGTCTGTGGTCAGATTGTAATGACTCAGTTCCTTTTAATAAGAAACTTCAGTTTTTGTGTTCACTTCAATCTCTCTCTGTTTAGCTCTCTCATTGTCTGTCTAGTTCTCTCTCTGTGTATACTGTAGCAAAAAAACTGTGTGATACATTTTTCTGTGCTTTGATGACTCATAGTAGCTGTAATGGCATTTACAGTTGGCCTGAATAAAAGAATTCATGAAATGACTTGAGTGAGAGAACTGTCTTATAAGAGTGTGTTTGTGTGTGTGTGTGGGGGTGTTTTGTGCTTGTGTGTATAGGCATCTATGCATTTTCCAAATCTTTCTATTCCATATTCTATCTATCTATTCCACTGTATCTATTTTTTGGGGGAAAATTTGAAGTTTCTCTCTTGTTCTGGAATTTGTTAAAAAAGGAAGTTGGACACTCCTCTTGGGCAGGGAAGTCAATTTTGAGAATCTGAAGCCTTGAGTTACAGGAAAATGGTAATGCGGACTTCTGTTCCACAACAGGAAATGCTGGTGAGACGTGACCTAAGGCTTGTCTGCTTGAGAAAACAGCTGCTGATGAAATGACACAGTCATACTCACAAACTCAGCAGATTGCAAGTATTCAACCGATAACAGTGTGCGTATCGCCCATATTATTGCTGTTTAAGACCCTTATCACAGAAGGCGCAGATTAACACATACACACACTTTTACTTCATGTAAGGTAAGACAGGCCTTCAAAGGAAGAGCCTGTGATCATGGCAAAAGGTTGTTGATATTTGATCTCAATCAGTCAAATTACACCCCTCCCGTTCATGCTCATAAAGAAACGTGTTGATTGGTTGGAATTGTTTATAGCTCAGTTGGCCACAGTGTTCATTTTCTATTTACAGACCCAGTACATGTACAAACACCACTGTTTTTTGTGGACACAAACTTGACAGTGGGAGGCGTAATTCGACAAAGAGTTTGTCAAAAAGTGTAAGCTATTGAATTAGAATCATGAACTTTAACCAGCAGATACGGAATAACTTTATAATTGTGAATAGCAGCACAACACACAATGTGTCTTTTGGGGGGTCGATATACAGCACCATACGCTTTAAAAATAATTAATCAAGTGTTAATCCTCCCATGCATGCTTTGCATCAGCAGTTATATTGTTAAAGCTACTTATATTTGAATTTCTTTGTTCCACATTACAAATAATCAATGTCTTTACATTTTTAGACATGATATGGCATATGCACAGCATGAGATGTGTTTGTGTGTACTTACACGCATATATATAGCATGCGCATCTGTGTAGAGCAATTATGAACAAAACACAGAGCACTGTCTCCCTCATTCAGGCTCTGCAATTCACTCATACATATGAGTCAGTTACTGGTGCTTCTGAGGGTCCACACAAGAACCCCCTGCTGAATCAGTCGCTTGTTCCAACCCATGCAGTAAAAGAGAGGCTGCTGTTTGTTTGCAAGTAGACACCAGCTCCCTGGCCCTGGTAGAATGAACTGATGAGCATGGCAAAGCAATACAAACAATTCTTTTTCCCATTTGTCTCTTTATATTTTTTAGAGCTCAGGCTTTTTTCACATGTCAAAAACAAACAGCCCCAAGAAACCTTTTGTTTGCAAACACTGGCAGGCTGTGTCCTTTCAAAACAGATCTAGCTTATTTTGCCCCCACCATGAAATCATGTTGCAAAAGTTGCATAGGTCTGTGTTGGGTGTCAATGTATTAAATATACAGACTGTAGCATTATTTATCTTATCAGAATGTCAATTTAAAATGACAAGTAAACAAAGAAGTTGTAGAATTTACAATTAATTTCATCTGACCAATTCACTGTCAGTCCCATGCAGTCAGGCCTTCAAATGTGGTGCTCTTCATTGCTGTTTAGCTTACTGTTTAGAGATTTCATTCAAGACCATCAAGATAGATACTGCTTTATTTTTTCAAATTTACATATAAAATATTGTGGCAAATTATTTTAGAGTCAATGTTGCAAGTTTGTCGTGGGTGGGATCATGACATTTTTTTGTTGATTTTATGAATGGGTGGTTAAACAACATACATCTTTATCATCCCTACATGAGTGTGTAGCCTATGAATTTTAGTATTAAAATATAAAACATAGTATTAAAACGTAAAAACACACTTTATACAGTAAAGCCATGGCTATTTGTGGCATTCAGGCTCCTTGTGAATAAGGCTATGCTGTTTGATGTGCTTGAGATTTAGCAGCAGGTTTTCTCTCTATTTTTAACATTTAATATGAAATAAAAGCTCCCTGGCATCCAGCAAGAAAATCTATACCACTGGTCTATACCACTTTGGCCATTACATGTAAAGTGGAAAAGTGATAAAAAGTTGTCTTTTCATATCTGTATCTGACACAATGTGTTGTTTTCCACCAGCTAAGTGGAATTCCTTTGCGATATTGTAGGTTCAGTGGTAAGGCCTCATTCTGCCGTTTGGAAATGTCCTGTTGACTATTAAAGAAGATATTGCTGATGAGACATTCTGGACCCGCTGTCCTCGCCATGGACCAAATCATCTAATAAACTGGACATCTTTAGGGGAATTACTCACTCTAAATAAACCAAGAGGGCCTTTGTAATGACCTATGCTGAGAAGGGGAGTCAGCTGGTTTGAATAAAAAGGACAAAAGCCTGCAGTGTCATCAAGAGTGACACAGGGTTTATTTTCAACTAACTTTAAAATATTTTCAAAACATTTTTAGGGCAACCTTGCTTTAAGACATTCTCTCATATATAGACTACCACTTCATATATAGGTATAACACAGTACCTTCTCCAAACCTACTCAATAAGAACTCTCTTGGAAGCTGGTCTGGATGCGTGTCTATGAACACGTTGCTGTGTGCAACGTGCAGACAGTCAAATAGGTGTCTCGTGTGTGCCCAGAGAAATAGAAAACATCTTCATTTCATGAGGGTAAATTTAATAAGGCTTGAAAAGCAGTTGCATGCCCCACACAAGGGCAGTATTCATCCATTATTGGTGAGTGCACTCAATTGGTCTAAGCCAAAATTAACAGAACAAGTTAGTAGGAACTGGTGGATATCACATGCTTCAAACTCACTGCCATAATATTCTATAGTGAGGTACAAAACTGCATGTTCTATGTCTATGAGCAGTTCTGTCAACAACTAAAATAACTAAAACAAAAAAAACTATTGTAATTCTGATTCTAACATTATAACACTGTTTTGGCAAATTCTGCAAAACAAATGTTATGGATGAAAATATGAATATTGTGTTATTCTCATTCATTATTATTTATCCATAACTGTTCTAACCCCTGTATAATTATTTATATTGAACTATACACTATCTACTCATAATATATTCTTATACTCAAGTCCTATAGTAATTATAGGTCACACTGTTATTACCGAGGAGAACCCATGAAAACACAGAAGCAGCAGAAGTATGGCTGACAGAGTACTCCAATTAATTATTTATTTCATGCAAGTCATGTCTTACTCCCATTGTATCATTGTATTCACTGAGAGAGAGAGACGTGAACACAAAAGGTATTTGACAACTCTGGTCTAAGAACAACCAGTGGTCTATTTTTGGATGATAACAGAGAAAACTTTCCTTGGGCACCAAACCAATGTTAATCAGAGTAGTTTTGAGTAAGAATATGCATTTACGATGCAACAGCCTATAGCGATAACCTTGGAGGCCAGCTCACTGCAGTCAAAGTAAATCACTACTTTAAGCCACTGTGGCTCAAAATCATTTCACCTCTGTAATAATACTATGGAGAGGGTCCTTATAAACAATATATAAATGACTGTTTGTGCAATCAGTTAATGGCTTAAAAGAGTGATTTAGGCCAACGTTGATTTAGCGAAGCTGCCCTCATTGGCTATGGTATGCTGTTTAGTCATAAATGCATATTCCAGCCTTACTCAAAACTGCACCGATTAACAACGTCTTGGACACCAATGAAAGTTATCATCCAAACATCAACTAGGTTATTGTCTGACCGGCATTGTCCTTTAAGAGGAAGTCAGTCTGACCACAAACCTGCAAACAGCTGTTGATCAGGACCTATATGGTGACAGTGCAACTCAGCTTTCAAAAGCAAAAGCTTTCTTGCATTTTCTTGTCTTTGTCATCCATTTCAGTTCTTTTCATTTTGTCAGGTAAATAACTTGCTGGCAAACCCCTGTAAAAACTCTGCGAGAGGAAGAGGGGAGCTGGTGGTATTGGCAGTCAAATGCATCATCCATATGAATTTGTATTGGGCTCCCTTACACCCACAACATCATTGTCATGAAGTAAATAAATAAATAAATAAACAAACAAATGAATTAATTAATTAGTAATTAATTAATAAAACATTCTTCATAGCGTTACATATGGCATGAGGTAGCCCTGGATGCTTGTAAGTGGGAACATTATTAATGTTCCACTTACAAGCATCCAGGGGCTACCTCATTTATTATTAAACACAATAGTTTAATTTAACCTCAAGTCCCACTCTGGCCATGTCCTTACATTGACATACAGAATTCCAACATAATCAAGTGCTATGATATATGATCTCTAAATAGAGGAGAGAGCTCACCTCTTTTTCCTCAGCAGACCTTTGTCCCAAGTGTTTTTCTACATCCAATTTTACAACCTTGAGATGTGTCTATGAATAACGTATAAAAGTGAAATGCCATTATAGTAAAGATGCAATTCACCACGCTACATCATGCATTGGCTCTGCAAGTTCGACAACACAACTATAAAGAAATGAACAATAAAAGAAGTGGGATTACGTCAGGGTTACAGGCACCTTTCACCAAAGCTGCTAACTGACAGGTACTTTTCCACCACTTCGCTGATTGGTGTTGTATTCCATCATGTTGCAGTCCAATTCTGGAACGTGATTGGATGGGGTGATTTTAGGCCGTCCCACTACCTTCATCCCGCCTCTTCAATTCTCTGATTGGATGCAATATCTTCAGTACTGTCAGTCTATGAGGTTATTTTCTTACCCAGTTATTTCTAAATGCCCGGACTTGTAGAACCCATAGCGGATAGGCTTTGATTGATAGAAGCCTGCACAGCTAGAGACAGAAGAGCCGAATCCATGCACTAACAACGAGGAAAATGATCATCTGCACGAAAAAAATGGATTATCGCCTCGGAACACAGTGCCAGCGCGTCCAAAACCAGGTATTAATGCAGCTACAAGGAAAATCTGTCAAAATGAGGCAACTATTACTTCAGCTGCTAACTGTTAACATACTCAGAAGTTGTCTTCTAACTGACTGCTTAGTTTGACTGACTGTTTCTTACTAACAGGAGAACCTGGGGAAGCTGAGTAAAAAAAAAAAAAAATGAAACAAAAGATTTAACATTACTTTGTCTCAGCTAACATTAGCTGCCGTTTTCTGCCTTGTTCGAAAATTACCCTATGGTGTTGGTAACGAAAATGGTAACGTTAACGTTAGATAATTAAAATACGTGACTGTGTCAATTATTGGGTCAGCCTGCTATCCTAAATAATGATTAACACAAATACCCTAACTTGCTATCGCAAATAACACCAATGACTAGTAACATCATTCATGAAATTATACTAGCAAGCTAATGCTTGCGTTTTGGTGATTTCTGTTTCTGCGAGATAGTGGGAACTTTAGTGAGGTGATAAATTGGTCGGTTGATTTTCTGAGATACCTCGGATAACAAGCTCACTTGATGAACAAAGTTCTTTGGCTGCAAAATGGCTAAATTGCCCGTTGCTCAGCTAACAATAGGATGGCTGGTTCGGTCGGACCAGCTGAAAGGTCCAGCTGGCTGCTGCCTCTATTTGTAATTATGTACCTAGCTAATGTTACTTTAAAAACTTTATTCAGTTGTATAAACGTCAGTGTCATTTTTGTTATATCTTAAACTCGAATTTACGCACGTTAAGTTCTTTCTACAAAATCTAGTAGGATGTCAAGTTTGCTGTGTAAGGCCAGAGCTCTCTAACGTTATGGCTCTGGCTGAGGCTAATCAGCTGCTACCCAGAGAACACCCCTCTATTCAACGCGTTGTTAACAAATTACATTAATGCTGTCATTAGTTAACATTATTTGTCCTCTAATGTCATGTAACAGTTAATGTGAAATTGTTAGTAAGTTTGCTGGTATCAGTAGCTGTTAACGTTAAGGTATTTTGCGTAGCTTATGCGCAGACTAAGCTAACTTGGATTGTAAGATTATTCTGCATATTTGGCTAACGTAACATATCCTGTGCGAAAAGTTAAAAAAACTTTTAGCCGTGGAGCTAACAAACGTCAGCACGACTGTCTCGCATAATTTCTAATTCATTCGTTTGTTAATTATGTCAGCCGAAAAAATTGAGAGAGAAGAATATCCAGTACGAACGACTTTTCTTTTGTGTCTCGCGAAGATGCCGTGTTTTGTGGTCCGTTTTCATTGTCAGCCAGTAAAATACATAATTAACATACGTTTCTACTCCTTTAGAAACTGTGAAAATAGTTTCCCACAATGGCAATGTAGTGGAAGCAGTCCCAACTGTCTGTACAAGTAACGTTAGATTAGAATAGCCTGACGCCTCAGAGGTAACTTGAAGCACTTCTGAATGAATGATGTTAGCTGATTATTCAGTTAGCTATGCTATCACGTTAGTTAGCCCCGCGATATGATGCGTTTTTTGTTCATACCTCAGTGAAATGTTGCATGACATTGTGTGTAAGAATGTATAAATGAGGATTTATTTGTTGTATGTTCCTACTTCCAATCCACATTATAGTTGAAGCGCATGGCTACTGTCCATCACTAGTCTTTAATTTTGATTGGCAACCACTGTAGCGTTAAATGGTGAGAATTTCCTTTGAGTTGTGGAATTCCATGGAATTTGCGAATTTTCTAGCACAACGTGCCGAGAAAACATCGCGTTTGGTGATAGTTGCACATCTGCATTCTGGATATATGGGGGGGGGGGGTTATTGATCGAGGGACCAAAATTGGACTTTATAGTCTAAGGAAGACCTGAAAATAACAAGTTACATGGATAATCGACCTCTGTGCCAAATGTGTAGGTCTTGTTATTCTCTGAATTGTTTTTTATTCGTATTTCAATGCATGAGAAGATGAGTTTTTTTCGTCTTTGTGTACTGATGTTGTATATACTGCCAATCAAAGTTGTTTTTCTCCTCTCCATGGTGTTTTTCGTTGGTAAACCAACAGGGGGCGTTGCGTCTAGGGGAACTTGTTTACTGCATTTCTCAGTCTGTAGTAGAACAATGGAGGAATGTGCTCTGTTAAACATTACTTTTTTATTTGACAAAAGCCACCTTACAGTGAGGCTTGTTATATTTGTCGGGGTTTATGTGTTTTTATGTTTTCCTTGTTGTTTTTATGATACATTTTCAAAAGAACCATTTAATTTTTTCATTCATTGTGCGAAGATGACCTGCTCGTCCTTGTTCTGCAGTAGGCTACAGTTGTTCAATTTCGGAGCACCACTTCCCTTTGCACAGCTATATGTTTTAATTGTTAGTAAAGGCAGATATTAACCTGTGATATCTGAGATTTGTATAACGTGGGCCTTAATGCTGCATATGGTTATAGACTTTGATGTCATGTCCTTGTTTAGAATTATGCAGAATACTTCATAACCATGCAACTAGGCATCGGGCTACTGTAGAAATGCCTCACCGAATGTAAAGGAGAGAGATCAACAGTAAGCGTTAAAACACATTCTTATCTCTAGACTTGGCTCTGACACTTTTTTCTATCACATCTGGCCTCTCGGGCGTAAATGTGAAAGTCAATGGTGGTGATGAGAATCTCGAGAATCAGATCTTTTGTTCCCATTGAAGTGGGAAGATGTTCATGTTGCCATCAAAATTATAGCGACCAATGGGTTGTTTGACGCCCTGACCATTTTTCTGTGTGAAAAAGAATTCACATCTAATGCAGTCTAAAGTGTAGGCCCATTTCTCTTCAGTCTCTACTTCAGGCTTTGAAATAGAATATTCTGAATCAAAATAAAAACCCACAGAATTAACTCTAAATGCATCACCACTAAAAATGCAGTTTGCAGTTACGGCATCCTTGCTGCATGCATGCAGCTATTTTTATGTCCGTTGTGCACATTTTCAGCTGAGATTTCCTTTGTCCTGCATCCTGCCTGTCTGTACAGCAGTGCCTGTGTGGCCACTGGAGGCTGTGTAAGCCATGTCTATCTGTCTGGCCCTCTCTAATCACCCCCTGTGCGCTGCAGCTGGCTGTTTTGTTCTTCACATTAGGTTCAGGTTGCCAAGCCAAAAAGAGGGTTGGGGGGCTGGGGGGCGGTTGCTGTTCTTACAGTAGAGAGGGGGAGAGAGATGGGTGTGTGCATACCAGCAGAAGCGACACAAGCACATGACAAGGACAAACCCTTTCTGGACCTCCAGGAATGCAGATTAAACATCTCGGCCGACCTCCTGTTTGCACCACAGGGGCAAGACTTCTCCCTCTCTCATACTTGACAGGACTTTCTCCATCAGTTTAGGCTCGTCTTGCACACAAACATGGCACAGTTGAAGTCGACACACTATCACAGGCTGTCTTTTCTACCCTCTCCTCCTGTTGTTCTTTTCTATTAAATTGGCTACCTGTTTGTTCACCTGCACCCAGAGACGTTTCCCACAAACGTCCTTTCCATCTTCTCAGAGTTGGCCCATCCTCCACTTACCTCATAGTATTACACTGCAGGCTGCTTGAGAACAGATCAATAAACAATTAAGACTAATTCATTTGTTCTGAAAACCTCAGATAAGAAATTCGGATTAATACCTTCTTTAAAGAGGAAAACACTGTCATGATACGTTTGCGCTCAGATGTCAAGTCACAAACTCTCCTTTTACAGAGCCTTTTTCTAATAATGCCAGAAAATGGATCACAGTCCAATATTGGCCACAGAAGAAGACAAAGGCAGTTGTTTGGGCCAGGTGGGCCTGGGGGGAAGTGGACTGGCAGTGTTGTGTGTCTGATCTGATCGATGGAGCTCCCCTGTGCAAGCAGCTCTGGTTTCGTTTGAGCCACAGTGTTGCTGCCACTGAAAAGAAATCATCCTCTTGTGCTCGTGCTCACTAGCAGGCAGGGAGATTTTTTTTATTCAAAGCACCTGGCCAGATCCCATTCAAATGTATTCAAAGTCACAAATGTTGTTTTGCTTTTTCTGCTAGAAGATGCAGTCAGTCTGGTGTCACTGTTTTTTTCAGTTGACATAACCTTTTGGCTTCAAAGCCTTACAGCTCATCATGAACAATAGGCACAGCTATAGCTAGTTAAGTAACATGTTACTTAACTAGCTATAGCTGTGTTAAGTAACATGTTACTTAACTAGCTATAGTTAATAACTTGATGATGAATCAACAAAACTGAAGTAAGGGGAGGCTTGATGCTCTAACTTCCTGTTTTGAAGTTTCTGTATTATTCATATCCAAGGACATGCCCTGGCATGTTGGGGTTGGTTTTGTGTGGATGGAGAGTTCTTCTCCTCTGGCTCAATGAGCCTTTTGGAGTTCAGTCAATAGAGAACATCCAAAGAAGTCATCCATTAGGGATCAAGAACCTTGGTGAGTTTATTAAAAAAGTTGTTATCAATTTTACACTGGAACCTCGTCATTGAGTAAACTGTCTAAATTCCCTTTAATGCTTGTGTATGCAAAACAAAAACCAAAGCAAACAGAACAGTAGACTGTTTGTGCAGACCTCAAGTCCACCTCATGACTTGTATTAGCTTTATTCACCCAATTCCACAAAGGCCAGGCATTTTTATGGATAGAGATGTTTTCTATGGTTCGGGGGATGCTCCTCATTCTCTAGATACTGTTATCATTGGTTTCTCTGACTGGGAACACGTGAACGCGACACACTCCATTGAGGCATTACTGAGTTGGGAGGAGGAGGCAGGGGCGCATCATTTTTATCTCTGTTTACCGTCGGATGTTTTTCTGGGAAAAGAGCAGTGGCTCGGGAGCAGACGTTCAGGCCCATGTTGATATGCGATATATTTACAAGCGCGACCAGCAGCCAGTCCAAACCATCCCTCTGAGGTTGAACTTGGTTGAAGTTACGCCAAAGTTAGCATCTACCTCACCCACCTCCATATGCATGCACCCCTCCTATAATGTACATAACACATGTGGGATGTTGTCACGTACTCACGGTGCCCGCTCCCTTACCCCCCACCCCCTCCAGTGTGCATACAGTTACTGTTGTTAGTGTGCTATACTATTGAATTTCTTTGATATTTATTGTTCCAACCACTAAAATGTCAACACTGTGTGGTTTGACCAAAGGAACCCTCTTAAGACTGCGCTATCCTCCCTTCTCACTAATTTATTGGCATGTCCACTATTCACTGAAGGTGACGAAATGTGTACGATCACAACATCCTTAAAGCTTTGTTTTCCAATACCACTTACTTACATTTATTACATTACTAGAGACCTTTATCTAGGGTTATCTAGATTTTCAGTATATTGTCGATCTGTGTGTGGGTGTTGCATGCCTTATCAGTCTTATCTTATTGATTAGTGTAATGTGACGGGGAACTGAGAACGGTTCCATGCAGATAAGTTTGATTTTGTCTTCTTCCACCTAAAAGTCTAAGTATGCCCCCATGAGAAGATTGAGACGGGATTTCTCCTGATTTACCTCTGCTGGCTGTAAACCCCTGCTGTCCCTACTGGCTAGAGAATGTAGAGTTTGCTTTTAATGACATTTTCCACTCAGAAGCAAGCCATGGGTATCAGTCTAACACTCGCATTTTGCTTGTCGCGTCAGCTGGGATTCCAGTCATAGATTTGCCCTGACAGCAGTCGCGTCTCGGGCCAAGTCTGAGATGACTGGCACCATTCCCAATGAGTCCCCCTGGTTCAAGTAGTCCCAATGAAAAAGCAAAAGCAGGGCTGTGTATAGGTGCACTCTTTCTATACTGCTTTATGTATTTAGTCTGAACTAAACAGTGGATTATAGCCACCAGTATCCAGAACCATTATAAAAAAAACTACAGGATGCAGTATCATATGATTTCATGTATTTATTAGGCCTATATACTGTATGTTTTAAGATATGGTGCTCATCTTCAGTTATTTGGTTGCAGTACGAAATTACAGTCGATACCTTTACCATTCATCCTGTTTTTGCCTTGGAGCAGTTTGTGCACCTGCTCATAGGAGGCTGAAAGCAACGAGCACAAACATGCATGAAGAGCACTGGCCCACTTACGTGTGTGTGCATGCTTCCCCCCACAATCTCCCTGTGTTTGTTTGGCCTTGCCCTGCTTATACAGCCAGGCTGGGAGAGACTGAGCACGAGCCCTATAGGCTCCATATGTTACAGTTTTCAAAGTCACCCTTGACCCGCATCTCTACCTGTATGCACATGTGCCTTTATGTACTTTAGATGGTGGTGGAACTGATTGAGTGACAAGGCACCTGTGTTTCAGTAACCCCTTTGCTGATCAGTTCCTTGAAGGAGTAAAGTGGGTCACGGTGGAAGTCTGCACGTAGCAGAATTGGTATCCTGCTCTCTTTCCCTTCCCTGCTTTCTCTGTATGCCTTAAAGGTGTAGGTTTTTGAACATTCTAAGTTCCGCAACAATTGAAGGTTCTAAAATTCTATGTTGAATTCAATGAACCCAGATATTCTTTAGAATGTTCATTTCTCAACATTCCCGTCACACCGGTGTGACGGTACTCCTTTAAGGGTTAAACATACACAAGTCCCACCGCAGCAACCTCAGCCTACGTGAGGTGAATGTTAAACTGGACCGTGCCAGCAGTCCATCATTAGTTTTTCCCTTCTGGATGATAGTTGGTGATGTATCAGTTTCCTTCAGGGAGACCATGACGCGATTAACCCAGGTCGTTTATTGTTCGTCTTTAAGCTTTTTGATTTAAAGGCTCTTAAAAGGTCAGGCCTGAAGCTGTGAAGTCCAGAGCCTAACCTTCAGTGGGGGCAGCAGGCATGACTCACCCTGTATGTTCGCTCTCCCAGGATGGCGGTGGGGGTGAATATGCCAGACATGCCAGAAATCTTTCATGGTGGTAGCAGTTTTCTATGAATTGTTTGTGTGAAGCCTCTCACAAAAAAGCATGCCTGTTTGGGCTTCTTGGCCCAGGAGCAGAGATGGTGTTTATCTCGCTTATCTGTGCAACTGCTCTCCCAGCTGTCTCCCAAGGCTATTTATAACCCAGTGGGGTGGGGAGTGGAGATGCGTCCCCCCACTGGGCACCAGGGGAACTTTAACTCCAGAGCTTCCAGCAGGAGGACCAGCAGGGCCGGCCGAGCGACGCTGGGCCTTACGGCTGCTGTTGCTCAAGCTGGACCAGTATGTGACAACACTCCAGTGATCCCTCTGAAGCTACACACACACACACACACACACACACACACACACACAGGAGCAGCCAAAACAGCGACACTCCTTCTCATCCAGCCAGGCAAGAGGCACTCCAGTTTCCCCTTTCACATACCAGCGACCAGAGACAAGAAGCCATTTTAGCACCAGAGTTGTTATTTAAACCAAGACGTTTTTACGCTGCCTCTTAGAAGCTCTTGCACAAGGGGGCATCATTTTAGTACTGCGATTCTGTTTGTCCTTACTACTTTTATGCTGGTGTGGGATATTTTTTTAAACTCAAACATTTTTCTGCAGTGTATACTAGGACTTTGCCTAGTTTACTAGATTAATGTGGAAAAAATAAAAAATAACATTAAAAAATCATTAGATTAGAAGTATAATGCATGTTCTGTTGTTTTTAAATAGTTTGCTTAAATTCTGTTGTCCCGGGAATGAACAGGACAATCATATGCTTGTCTGATTTCATTAGAGCCATGTTCTCCTTGTTGAGCATCAGTATTTTTCGATGCTGCTGATTAAGAATGGATTTAATCATTCGGAGATAGGCTTGAAAAAGATGACCTATTAACGGATGACCCGAACACAAAGTGGCACAGCTGCTACATATCACATTTACATTAAAGAGTATGTGAGGGTTGTTGTTGTAGTTTGTATTGTTGGGTTGGGTTGGGTTATGGACAACATAACAAAATAGTAAGGGGACATACTATTCCCTTAGTTGCCAAAACAAATACTCTGCACACTCCCAGTCAAGTTGTTATCTGAACCATCGTAGTCGAGATAAAGACCAGCCCATGGCCTGCGCTAATACGTTTAACTGTCAAGATGACTAATTATATTATATCAGTATATAATAATTAGATTATATACTGATTACTCTCAGTAAAATGTCACTGGTGTTTGTAACCTCTGTTAAGTATGTCCTTAACTAAGTACGAGACAATATAGACAGAAAAAAACATTTGGATATTTGAGGTGAAGATCTTATTTCTCAATATTT